>NC_091957.1:20242841-20485341 GCF_031021105.1 Erythrolamprus reginae | reverse complement strand
CCCATCACCAAATAAAGAATTCTATTCTATTCTATTCTATTTTTCTATTTTCCATTATTCTATTCTATTCTCAATTATTATTCTCTCTTCTCTTCTGTTCCATCCCATTGCGTTCTTTCTTATTCTATTTATTCTTATCCTATTCTATTCCTATTTTCCATTATTCTCTTCTAATTCTATACTGCACTATACTATATTCTATTTTATTCCATTCCATTTTATTCTATTCTATACTCTATCCTACTCAACTCTATTCCATTTTATTCCATTCTCTTATTCTATTCTGATTTCTTATTCTATTCTGATTTCTTATACTATTCTATTCTAGTTCTATTATATTCTCAATTATTATTCTGTTCCCTATTCTGTTATATAATCAATTTTCCATTCCATTCCATTCTAATCTACTCTATTCTTCATTTCATTATCTTATTCTATTCTGTCTATCCTATATTCTATTCTATTCTCAATTATTCTATTGTATAATCTACAGTATATTCCATTCCATTCCAATCCATTCTATTGTCGATTATTATTCTTTTCTATTTTCTTTCTATTTTATATTCCATTTATTCTATTCTATTCGCAATTATTCTGTTCTATATTCTATATTCCATTCCAATCCGTTCCATTCTATTCTCAATTATTATCCTATTCTATATTCTATTCCATTCCATTCCATTCTCAATTATTATTCTATTCTATATTCTATATTCCATTCTATTCTCTATTTTCTATTCTATTCTATTCTCAATTATTATCCTATTCTATTCCTTTGCTGGTTTCCCTTTCCCTCAGCCAAGCAAAAAAGCCGTGAGAGCAAGGTTGAAAAGGCTAAAATGAAATAAAGCATAACATTAAATAAATAAAAATAAAAAATAAAATAAAATTTATTTAATTTGATTTCTATGCCGCCCAATCCCGAAGGACTATTTTATTAAATAAAATATAAAATAAAATAAAATAGAACCAGGCAGTCTGGATTTCGGGATGTTATGGCTTTTGTGGGGCGGGGGGGGGAGAGAAAGGCCGACTCCCCCTCCTTCCCCGAAGCCAAATGGAGGCGGCCGAGCAGGACGAGCCGAAGGCAGGCCCCGCTTCGACTCCCTCGCCCGCTCGCTCTCCTTGGCCGCCTCCCCTCCACCCAACCAGTTTAAAGGGACCCGGTTTTATTTAGGGTTTTTGTCTTTGTGTGTGTGTGTGTGTGTGTTTTGTTTTGTTTGGAACGCCCACACTTTATTAAAAAAAAACCCACCACACCCCCCGCGCGCATGCGAGGAATCTGGAATCCGAGGGACAGGCCAGGGGGAGAGAAGAGGGGTCATTCTCTCCTCTCGCCCCCTCCCTTTCCCTGTCAGGCGGGCACGCGCCCCTCCTCCTCGTCCTCCTCCTCCGCAGAGCCGCCCAATGGAATCGCTCCTCGTAGGTCAGGTGCTGCCTACACCCCCCCCTTTTCTCTTAGTAGGATGGGAGTTCCCGGGAAGCCTGCTCTATCTATCTATCATCTCTCTACATCTCTCTCTCCGTCTGTGTCTGTCTGCCTTTCTATCTATCACCTATCTGTCTGTCTGACTGACTGTCTATCTACATCTCTCTCCACCTGTCCCGTTTTTCTATCTACTGTATCTATCTGTCTGTCTGTCTGTCTATCTATCTTCTACATCTCTCTCCGTCTGTCTGTCTGTCTATCACATCTCTGTCTGTCTGTCTGTCTGTCTGTCTATCTTCTAAATCTGTCTGTCTGTCTATCTATCTTCTACATCTCTGTCTGTCTGTCTATCTTCTAAATCTGTCTGTCTATCTATCTTCTAAATATCTCTGTCTGTCTGTCTACCTGTCTACCTACCTACCTACCTACCTATCTATCTATCATCTATCTACATCTCTCTCTCCGACTGTGTCTGTCTTTCTATCAACTATCTATATCTCATCTATTATATCTATTATCTATCTACTCTATCTGTCTATCTATCTAACATCTCTCTCTCCGTCTGTGTCTGTTTGTCTATCTATCTCTATCTATCTATCTATCTATCTATCTATCTATCTATCTATCTATCTATCTATCTATCTATCTATCTATCTATCTATCTATCTATCTATCTATCTATCTATCTATCTATCTATCTATCTATCTACATATCTGTCTGTCCGTCTGTCTATCTTTCTGATATAGATGACAGATACTGTATCTATCATCTACACCTATCTATCATGTTATCTATCATCTACTTCAGTGTTTCCCAACTGGGAAATTCTGGGAGTTGAAGTCCAGATCTCTTCAAGATGCCAAGGTTGGGAAACACTGATCTACTTTATCTTTAATCAGAAAGCTTGTAGTAAGAGAAATGGCCACTAGGGGGAAACAAAACCATAGAACCAAACTAAATTATCTAGTACAACAGAGTACAGTAGGTATTTAAAAAATGACAAAAGTGTGTATAAAATTGCTAGGAAAAAAAAGTCAAAAAGCCTGGCCGCAGCGTGCAACTGGAAAAGCACTCCCCATCTGGGATATCGATCCAGAGGGACCACACATGTTCCCTGGGGTCACACACAATCCCCCCCCCCAATCGCTCCTTGCCCAACCCAGGGGGAACGTGCACCACTATTTGAGAAGGACTGCTTTAAGTATATCATTGCCTATCAAGACAAGATCTCTGGATTTCTTATAAGACAGAAACATAAATCCACCCACCCATTATCATCTATCTATCGATTCATCTATCTATCTATCTATATATCTATCTATCTATCCATCCATCCATCCATCCATCCATCCATCCACCCACCCACCAATTATCTGTCTGTCTGTCTGTCTGTCTGTCTGTCTGTCTATCTGCATGCCTGCCTGCCTACCTACCTACTTATCTACCTACCTACCTACCAAATTTGTCGCGATGATTGTGATATAACCTCCCTCACCTCTGGGAAGACCATTGCAAAACAGAGATGCCACCACCAAAAAGGCCATGCTCTTACTAGGTGTTCATTTGCTGTGTTGGCTAAACAAGGGAAGTATTTATGGCACAACCAATGTGGAACTATTGTCGCTTGCCCACCGTTGCTACAAACGCTGCCCACTTTCACATCAACAAGGCTTCCACAACAAACTTGCCCCTGGCTGGTTTTGACCCCAGGCTCAAACCGAGTCAGAAGAGCAGGAGAAAGACGCCATTCACACACACACAGAGACCATGAACTTTCCAAGGCCATTTCATGGGCACTTTTTTCTAAACAGTCTATGCAGAAGTCAAACTTGGCATTTCGCCCCCTTGGTGCTAGACAATCAAGGCAAGCGAGGGTTTCCAAAGAGGCTGATATCTGCTCTGGAGCAGATGGCAATGCTCAAGTTTTGTTCCCACGGCAATTCTCAACTGTGTGTTTTGTATATGTGTGAGAGGGGGGGGGGGAGGGAGAAAGGAAAGAAAGAAAGAAAAAAAGAGAAAGAAAGAGAGAGAGAGAGAGAGAAAGAAAGATAGAAAGAAAGAAAGAAAGAAAGAAAGAAAGAAAGAAAGAAAGAAAGAGAATGTTCCCTTGGCTGCAAATGCACAATAAGGAAATACAGATTTTAGAGTTCCTGAAGGATGAAATAAAATAAAGCTGCCCTCTTTTTTTTTGCATTCAAATGTCTTTTCCTTCCTTCCTTCCCTTCCTTTCTTCCTTCCTTTCTTTCCTTCCTCCCTCCCTCTCGTTCCTTCCTTCCTTTCCTTCCTTCCCTTCCCTTCCTTCCTTCCTTCCTTTCTTTCCTTCCTCCCCCCTGCTTGAAAAATTACTCCTAAGTAGTTGAATGTGTAAGTTGTAAAATATCACATTTCCTTAAAATATATGACAGGATAGTAATTGTTTCTTTTTCAGATTTCCAAAATTGCATCCCGTTTTGATAAACGTAGTATTTTGTTTGTTTATGGTTACTTAAAATAAGCACACAAAAATGTGGAAGTCTTCCCTCTACGGTGTAATAATAATAATAATAAAAATTCTCCAGGGGTGTCTTTGTGTGTATGTGTGTGTGTATAGTGTTACCCTTAGCAATAGCCCATAGACAGCCCTCTCTAAGCGGTTTACAGAACCAGCCTCTTGCCCCCAACAATCTGGGTCCTCATTTTACCCACCTCGGAAGGATGGAAGGTTGAGTCAACCTTGAGCCGGTGGTGAGATTTGAACTGCTGAACTACAGTTTTTCCTCGGAACATTCAAAGAACTCTTATTTTATGAGCTGATTCTTAATGAAAACAAAAACTTTCTGGACTGTTTAACATTCTGCCGAATCACTGAAACCACAATTATGTAGGCTGGGTCAACGCAAACTGTCATCGTTTTGTTAATCTGGAACCTGTTGAAAACTACCTAACCGATTTTGGGCAAAGGAGTTAATCAGCACTACGGGGGTATACTGTAAAACTTTGTGGGGCATGGTGACAAAATGGTGTCTCTCAAATTGTCTTTTCAGGGTCATTTTCTTGTTGATATCGACAGGAGGTTTTAAATACACCGATACCTATGAAAACGCTGTCTGGGATCCATTGCAATCTAGAAAAAGTCATTTTACTTGGCAGAAAATCAGTGGAAGAACACAAAAGGCCCCATCAGATAGGCAATACCGCTTGGCGGGGCCTAGGGGAAGAGCCTTCTCTGTGGCGGCCCCGGCCCTCTGGAATCAACTCTCTCCAGGAATTCATACCGCCCCAACCTCCTGGCCTTCCGCAAGGCTTTAAAAACTCACCTTTGCCAGTAAGCTTGGGGCTGTTGAGTGTTACACCTAGCTCCGGCCTTTGACTGGAATAATATATGGGATGAATGTGAATGATTGTTTTTAATGCATTGGGGGTTTAGATCTAATTTTAAATTTAGATTTCTTATATATTGTATTTATTTTGTTGTGAGCTGCCCTGAGTCTGCGGAGAAGGGTGGCATAGAAATCTAATTAGAAAGAAAGAAAGAAAGAAAGAAAGAAAGAAAGAGAGAGAGAGAGAGAGAGAGAAAGAAACGAAGGAAGGAAGAAAGAAAGAAAGAAAGAAAGAAAGAGAAAGAAAGAAAGAAAGAAAGAAAAAGATAAGTCAGCGCAGAAAGAATATTCTTTGTTGTGCTGTTTTGAATAGGAGAAAGAAGGAAGGAAGGAAAGAAAGAAGGAAGGAAGGAAGGAAGGAAGGAAAGAAAGAGAAAGAAAGAAATAGTTGGCACACAAAGAATATTCTTTGTTGTGCTTTTTTAAAGAGGAGAAAGAAAGAAAGAAAGAAAGAAAGAAAGAAAGAAAAAAGAAAGAAAGAAAGAAAGAAAGAAAGAAAATTGAGTTGGCACAGAAGAAAGAATATTCTTTGTTCTGCTTTTTTGAATAGGAGAAAGAAAGAAAGAAAGAAAGAAAGAAAGAAAATTGAGTTGGCACAGAAGAAAGAATATTCTTTGTTCTGCTTTTTTGAATAGGAGAAAGAAAGAAAGAAAAAAGAAAGAAAGAAAGAAAGAAAATTGAGTTGGCACAGAAGAAAGAATATTCTTTGTTGTGCTTTTTTGAATAGGAGAAAGAAAGAAAGAAAGAAAGAAAGAAAGAAAGAAAGAAAACTTATCAACAGAGAGAAGACGTTACCTCCCTTTTAAAAGAAATATCTAAATCTCATGCAGAAATAACAGCAATACTTTTCTCTCCCCCATCCGCTCCTCCTTCAACCAGGCTGACTTGAAAGAAAAATATTAACGTGGCAGAAAGATCGGATGGCCAAGTGACCCCGTTTTCAAATTTTGGACGGCAGGAGATGCTTGAAATGAGCCATAACGTGTATAAAGACACACGCAAACCCTCTCCCTTCTGCTCAAATTCCCAGCCACGCAAACACAACCCAAAAAAACCTCTTGTCCAAATAGCAGTGAGTTTTTTTAGCGTTTTATTAAGCCAGATCAGGTTGTCGTTGTTAACAATACCTCTTTAAAGAGTCCTCCCCACCAGGCCTTAGCTACAAAGTTATGTCCTTGCCTTCAATTCAGTAGAGGTCAAATACAGGGGAATAAATTGGGGCTGAGTTACAGTAATGGGCTAGAGCAGTGGTTCTCAACCTGGGGGTCGGGACCCCTTTGGGGGGTCGAATGACCATTTCACAGGGGCCGCCTAAGACCACAGGAAAATACAAATTTCCCATGGTGTTAGAAACTTGGAAATTTTACAATCCAACCAATCAGGCATTTACAGTGTAGGGGTCCCTCTGACCTTCCTACCAGTTTAAAGTTCTGTTGGGAGAATTGGCGCTAGACTTATGGTTGGGGGTCACCACAACATGAGGAATTGTATTAAGGGGTCGTGGCATTATTAAGGTTGAGAACCACTGGGCTAGAGCATGGACGGTCTGATAGAAGTGAAATCTCATAGGAGGACGCTCACACGAGACAGATTTTGCTGATTTTCGGTGGTTTTTTGCTTCCGCTCAGGACAAGAGTCAAGACAGTTGGAAATGGTCTTGGGCCCAGTGTGGTTGACCAATGTGTCTTTCGTGTCTTGCCGTGCTCTTAACGTACCACATCGCTTGCAGAAAACCACCTTCGGGACCGTTGTCCTATTCTAATAGATTTCATCCACTCAGTCCACCAGAATCTGTCTTCACCTGCTCGGGATAGACAAGTCCCAAGCTATACATAGAAACATAGAAGATTGACAGCAGAAAACGACCTCCTGGCCCATTTAGTCTGCCCTTTTGCTATTTCCTGTATTTTATCTTAGGATGGATCTATGTTTATCCCAAGCATGTTTAAATCCAATTACTGTGGATTGACCAACCATGTCTGCTGGAAGTTTGTTCCAAGCATCTACTACTCTTTCCGTAAAATAATATTTTCTCATGTGGCTTCTGATGTTTTCCCCAACTCACTTCAGATTGCGCCCCCTTGTTCTTGTGTTCACTTTCCTATTAAAAACACTTCCCTCCTGAACCTTATTTAACCCTTTAATATATCTAAATGTTTCGATCCTGACCCCCCTTTCCCTTCTGTCCTCCAGACTATACAGATTGAGTTCCTTAAGTCTTTCCTGATAAGTTTGATGCTTAAGACCTTCCACTGTTTTTTTAGCCCGTCTTTGGACCCATTCAGTTTGATCAATATCTTTTTGTAAGTGAGGTCTCCAGAACTGGACACAGTCTTCCCAATGGGGTCTCACCAGCGCTCTATACAGCGGGATCACAATCTCCCTCTTCCTACTTGTTATACCTCTAGCTATGCAGCCATGTATTCTACTCGCTTTCCCTACTGCCTGACTGCACTGTTCATTTTGAGACTGTCAGAAATCACGACCCCTATAATCCTTCTCTTCTGAAGTTTTTGCTAACACAGAACTGCCAATACAATACTCAGATTGAGGATTCCTTTTCCCCAAGTGCATTATTTTACATTTGGAAACGTTAAACTGCAGTTTCCACTGCATTGCATATACCAAATATACATCTTAACTTAAGCGGACTCTACTACCAAGAGAAAGACCGAAAGGGTTTGGACTCCAGACTCAAACTTTTTGATGAAAAATATACTGGTGGAAGAGTTCTGCAGGATACAAACATTGACACGTCCCCTACAACTAACTGGTCCATGTTGCGATTGTCAAATCTCTTTTCTTTATGGGCCTGTTCATCGCTTATGTTTTATCGTGACATCATGATTCCTGGATAACGGGAATCTCCTCCTTGTCTCTCAGGGCTGCCTTCATCTCAGCGCCAAGCAAACAAGACTTAGCTGTCCTTCATCGTAAGAACTTTTAATGCAGTTTTTTTCCTCCTTCACAAAGTATTTTTTTAAAAATACCTGTTAGTTTTCATCACTCATTACAAATGGAGCAAAAAAACTGGAGAATGGGGGTGGCCAATAAGGAAAAATATTATTTCCTCCTGATTCACGGATAGCACATTAACTCAGAAGTGGAGAAAGATTGGCTCTTTCTAACTTTCCTAATTCCATATTTTAAATGTTTGGTACCAGGGGAAAAAATGCTCTCTGTTCTGTGTTTAACAGCAAGCCAAGTGTCTAATTTTTCATCATTTTTTTTTAAGCAATTAAAAAAAAAAGTCTCAATCATCAATACAATTGGAACAAAATTATTTAAAGAGATAAAATCCTTGGGTGGGGTGGGGGGCGTATAAGTAATCTCACAAGATAAAAGAAGAAAGAAGCTGACCTGCAACCTCCCTTTAAAAATCATATATATTATAAGATAATAAAGAGGAGGTTTTGCAGGGCAGCCCTAAACTTGTGCACCTGGTAGTAAACCTTACAAAATGAGCGTGCAGAGGGTTTGCAAGCTTAACGTCTCTTGTTTTGCTTTCATGGGCTCAAGGTTGGCAAAAAGAAAGTCTACAGAAACTTTTTGGTAACTGGAAGGATGACGCTTAAAAAAAGAGAGAGAGAGAGAAAGGGAGACAAAGTTCTCTTGTACTTTTAAGTTCTTAAAAGAGCTTCTGGTCCAGCCAGTAGCTTTGTGTTGGTTACTGTCTTCATTTATCATTTTCTTTCCTGAATTCTGGAAAAAAAAAAAGAGAGCAAGAGAAGAAATCTAGAATTAGTGGTGGGTTAAAATTTAAGCAAGGCAGAATTTTGAGCCAGAATCCTGTATGTTTAGGCGCTATTAATTCACTACTTTCTCCGACTCCTTTTTGAAAAATAACAGGCGAAGCACTGTGTAGAATGTAATGTGATGTTCTTTTTAATTTAAAAGCCCAGCTAGATGAAGGTTCACAAGGCCAAATTAAAAGCCATGAAAAGATACCCAAGTTTGCTTGCCAGATATGTCAGGATGTCAGATGTTAAGTACTGTACTTAAGGGAACGTGGTTCCAGGTTATGAGGCCGGCTGCGTTCATTCAAAATGACTTTTCCCAACACACTAAATCACCTCTTCCTTCCTTCCTTCCTTCCTTCCTTCCTTCCTTCCTTCCTTCCTTCCTCCATCCCTCCATCCCTCCCTTCCTTTTTCTTCCTTTCTTCCCTCCCTCCCTCTCTCTTTCCTTCCTTCCTTCCTTCCTTTCTTCCATGTTCCCCTGAAAATACCCTGTTTTGTATTTTGTTAAACCCTGAAATAAGCATTTAACCTTATTGCCATGCACTCAAAAGCCCAATTGGGCTTATTATCAGGGATGTCTTATTTTGGGGAAAACAGGGTACCTACAAACCTACCTACCTACCTACCTACCTACCTATCTATCTATCTATCTATCTCCATCTACCTATCCATCCGTCCGTCTCCTTCCTTCCTTTTTCCTTCCTTCCTTCCCTCCCTCCCTCTTTTTTGAACCCTGAAATAAGCCCCGATTGAGCTTGTTATCAGGGAAGGTCTTATTTCCGGGCGAGGCAAACAGGGTAGGAGAAAAGAGTTCTCTAGCCTGGAGCAAAACAGACACACTGCTCTGGTCCCCCCCCCCCCCCCAAAGATACTGTTGGCACATTGCAATCTTGTCCCATCGGCCTTTCCTGGAGGGAAGGAATGACTCACCCCCAGTGAAGGGCTTGTAATAAACCCCTTGGCACTCAGTTGTGGTGAGCTAATGAAAGACGGAGGGAAAGGCCAACTCTGCAAGCTGAGTTTCATCAAGCAGTTTCCAAATAAATCTCCTTCTCTTTGCTAACGAGGAGGGTGACACACATTTTCTCAGAAGTGAAGCAAGGGGACATTTAAACAGGAGGAGTGGTAAGAATCACCATCTATTCTTGCTGCCCACTCACCTTTATCCAAGTCAATATTCTTAGCGGGGAGAATCCTGTTTTGTTCAGCTTTGTCCTTTAGGATGTTGTTTTTGTAATCTGCAAGGAGGGAAATTGGTGAAGGAAAAACATGATTTAGAAAAAGGAGAGGCTCAATTATTTATTTATTTATTTATTTATTTGTTTATGTATGTATTTATTTATTCTTTCTTTCTTTCCTTCCTTCCCTCCCACTCTCTTTCTCTTTCCTTCCTTCCCTCTCTCTCCCTCTCCCTCATTCCATTCCATTCCATTCTATTCTATTTCTCTTTTTCTTTCTACCTTTTCTAAAAAACAATAAAAATAGAATAACAATGCAAGTCAAGATACAGTTAACAGAGAGGGAGGGAAAAGGGGGGAAGAAATGGGATTTTCTTTTAAATCTTAAATCTTCAGGTTAAAGTTAGCCAATCATGCAGACCAATGAGTATGTAAGAATGAAGAAGCCACCACTTTAGGATAAAGACACACTTGGAGTGAATTCACATAGGGAGCGGGCCTTTTGGCTTGTTTTAAGAAGAATTTGTTGAGGAACTGGTAATATACAGTAGGATCTGCACATTACAATGGTTTGCTCACACACCATGCTAATGCCAACCCAACTCAACTGCTGCATGGCATTTAAGGTCAGCCTGTGGCAATGGAACATGTAAAAGTAGCCAACTCCTCAAACCCTCCATCCTCCAAAACTTACCCAATTTGAAGTCTTCACTTTTGTAATTGGACAAATTCGTTGCATCTAATGGAACCTCCCTGAGATTCAGTCCTTTCCTGGAAATGCAAAAGACAAAATTATAATATATTTATTTATTTATTTATTTATTTATTCATTCATTCATTTATTTATTTATTTAATCCAAAACACAATGAGGTTACAGGAGATATACACATAGCACATCAACCAATGGAAGAATAGAGGAGGAGATATAGGAATAATATAAAACCTAGGAAGACTAGTAGAAGAAGAAATATAGATATAGTGATAGAAGAAAAGATAGAGAGTTATAGAAGAGACAATAGGACAGAGGACGCTAGGCACACTAGTGCACTTATACACGTCCCTTACTGACCTCTTAGTAATCTGGAGAGATCAACCGTGGATAGTCTAAGGGTAAATGTTGGGGTTGGGGATGACACTACGGGGTCAGGTAATAAGTTCCACGCTTCGACAATTCGATTACTAAAGTCGTATTTTTTACAGTCAAGTTTGGAGCAGTTAATATTAAGTTTGAATCTGTTGTGCGCTCTTGTGTTGTTGTGGTTGAAGCTGAAGTAGTCGTTGACAGGGAGGACGTTTCAACAGATGATCTTGTGGGCAATACTTAAATCATGTTTAAGGCGTCATAGTTCTAAGCTTTTTAGACCCAGGATTATAAGTCTAGTTTCGTAGGGTATTCTGTTTCAGGTGGAGGAGTGGAACACAAAACAAATTGTACTTGTTTTGATTATTGTAATATTACCACCAGCATAGCATATCAGCATAGAAACATAGAAGATTGACGGCAGAAAAAGACCTCCTGGTCCATCTAGTCTGCCCTGATACTTTTTCCTGTATTTTATCTTAGGATGGATATAGGTTTATCCCAGGCATGTTTAAATTCAGTTACTGTGGATTGACCAACCACGTCTGCTGGAAGTTTGTTCCAACCAATCTTTCTCAGATACTTTTCTAATGACTTGCTTCTATCAATTTGTAAGTACCAAAACAAAAACACAAACACAAAGAGCGTGGAGATTTTGTGTAATTAATAGCAACAGATATCTGAGTAACAACCCAGAATTGGATGGCTGTTAAAGTGCAGAAGGTTCTCGGCTTTAATTATAGCTATTTTGAGAAAGGTTCTCTAGGTCCCTACAGATTATATCTTTGAGCCCGAGGAATATGAGTCTACTTACTCATCATATTTTTTCACGTTGTATTGAAAACCTAAAAATAGAGTGAAGAACAGATATTAACACATATCCAGGGAGATACTTACTTATTTACTTACTTACTTATCTCTCTCTCTCTCTCTCTCTCTCTCTCCATCCATCCATCTATCCTATCCTATCCATCCATCCATCCTTTCTTCCATCCATCCATCCTTTCTTCCATCCATCCATCCATCCATCCATCCAGTGTTCTTAAGTAGAGGTACCACCGTATTGAGAGAATATTGAGCAAACTGTTTTTTAATGGAGTTTTGGGGTTTTTTTAGACTTTTAATTAATTAAGTGAATTGAACATACTGTTATATTTTGTTTATTATATGTTGTGACCCGCTCCGAGTACTAGGAAAGGGGCTGCATAGAAGTCCAATTAATAAATACCGTAATAAATAAAACCACAGTTCTAACTCGCCAGGGAGAAAATGGGGTCCTATAAAACGAGGAGGACGGTGAAGAAGAGGGTCAAAGACCAACTTGAGCTTACCTCTCCTGCGGTGCTGGCGAGTCACAAGGGTCGCCAGGATCAAGAGAAGGATGAAGAGCAAGAGAGTAGCCAGAACGTAACCCAGCTGGTGGAAGAAATGAACCCGGTTCTCGGGAATGATGACGTTGATCACATTGTGGTTCCTGCCCGAGTTAGGATCTGGATGGTAGAATTAAACAAAAAACAAAAAAAACAGTGGGTTGATTCACAGCTATAAAACGATTCGTCAGGGTTCCAAACAGCATCCAAAACTAAATCAGAGTCCGAGGCACAGCATTCCCTCAAAGTTCCAGTTTATTAGCAAAGCCATCTGTGAGGAAACCTGAACCTAAAACTATGAGTTTTAAAGTTCATTCACTTGTTCCCACACCCACAAGTTCATCATGTTGACTAGTCGTCTTCTGCCAACATGTCTGCTATTTGCATCAGCTTCCGGGCAGGTACTGAACAAAGGATGACCTTGAGAATCTAGAAGGAATTTTGTTGTGGCTACATCTCTACATCCCTCATGCAAATTCCCACAGCAAGAATACATTTCTGAAGTGTAAAAGTGTGGCAGGCCAACAAAATTCATGACTGAAGTCCATCCTATCACCCAACCAGATTCCGCAAAGAGAACATGCAAGCAATAAAACACGTTCACCCTGCGGTAGTCAGAGATACCCTACTTCTGAATATGGAGCTTGTATTTTGATATCACGACTAATGAACTTTGATTGACAGATTCTCCTTCCCCATTAATATATCAACCTTCTATGAGAAGGATGCATTTATTTATTTTATATATTTGTTTTCTGGTGGTACACAAGATATATTAACATTTATTATTATTATTATTATTATTATTATTATTATTATTATTATTATTATTAATTGGATTTGTATGCCACCCTTCTCCGCAGACTCGGGGCGGCTAACAACAATGGTAAAACAACATGTAACAATCCAATTTAATAAAACAACTAAAAACCCTTATTATAAAAAACCAAACATACACACAAACATACCGTACATAACTTGTAGTGGCCTAGGGGGAAAGAATAACTTAACTCCCCCATTTATATACATGCGAGTGTGGGCAGCAGGCACGACGGGGTGGAACACAGTTCCACCGGCGGAAGTGAAGATTTGTGCACAGCTCCATCTGATTGGCGGCTGTCACTTCCTGGATTACTGGTCTCGGCTCGGCTCTCTCTTTTTTCCCCTGCTGCTGCTACTGCTGCATCTGCGCTCCTTGCTTTTTTCCTCTTTCCTCCTTCCTGGCCTCGGACAAGCTTCCTTCTCTCCTGCCCCGCTCCCCTCCAGCCTCCCACGGCCACCTCCCGTCTGAGATGCAAGTGGTGGAAGCGGTGCTGGCAGCATTTGTGCTTCTGAAACAACCCGTTCGCCCAGCTACCCAGCCTCAGGCGAGGGGGGGGCGACCCAGGAAGGAGAGCTTGGGAAACGCAAAGCAAATTGTCACCCCAGCGAGCAACACTGGTAAGGTTGTAAGTCGAGGACTTAACAGTTCACTTGAACAATGATAATCGTTCCAGCCACTCCCACCTGGTCATATGGCCAGCAAGCCACTCCTACCCAGACCATTAAGCCACACCCACATAATAAGCCACACCCACAGTGTGGCAGTAAAAATTTTGGCTGCCCATTACTGTATATATTTATTTTTATTTATTTATTTATTCGATTTTTTTAATGCCGCCCTTCTCCTTAGACTCAGGGCGGCTTACAACATGTTAGCAATAGCACTTTTTAACACAGCCAGCCTATTGTTCCCACAATCCGGGTCCTCATTTTATCCACCTCGGAAGGATGGAAGGCTGAGTCAACCTTGAGCAGGGGATGAGATTTGAACCGCTGACCTGTAGATCTACAGTCAGCTTCAGTGGACTGCAATACTGCATTCTACCTTTATATTTTTTTAAATAATATTTTTAATTAATTTTTAACAAGTTTAATACACACAACATAAAACAAGTACATAGTGAAATGTGCCCACCACCCCGACACACACACATACCCACCACCAGTCGGAGGTATTTCTTATATAATCCACTTTGACTCAAGAGCAATATATCTATTTACATATTATAGAGTGATTCCAATTTATTTCTTATAGCTTGGTCTCGGATTCTACTCATCATATATCGTCTTAACTTGTCCAGTACTGCATTCTACCCACTGCGCCACCTCAGCTCATATATAAAGCCCTTCATGGCATCGGACCAGAATACCTCCGGGACCGCCTTCTGCCGCACAAATCCCAGCGACCGGTTAGGTCCCACAGAGTTGGCCTTCTCCGGGTCCTGTCGACTAAACAATGTCATTTGGCGGAACCCAGGAGAAGAGCCTTCTCTGTGGCGGCCCCGACCCTCTGGAACCAGCTCCCCCGGGAGATTAGAACTGCCCCCACCCTCCTTGCCTTTCGTAAAGTTCTTAAGACCCATCTCTGCCGTCAGGCATGGGGGAACTGACACATCTCCCCCGGGCCTATACAGTTTATACATGGTATGTTTGTGTGTATGTTTGCTTTTAATAAGGGTTTTTTTAAATTATTAGATTTGTTCTTACATTGTTCTTGTTATTGTTGTGAGCCGCCCCGAGTCTACGGAGAGGGGCGGCATACAAATCTAATAAATAGATAGGTAGATAGATAGATAGATAGATAGATAGATAGATAGATAGATAGATAGATAGATAGATAGATAGATAGATAGAAAGATAAATATGATACTAGTAAGAGAGAAACATTAGGACAGGGGATGGAAGGCACGCTGGTGCACTTATGCACGCCCCTTACTGACCTCTTAGGAATTGGGAGAGGTCAACAGTGGACAGTCTAAGGGTAAAGTTTTGGGGGTTAGGAGATGATACTACAGAGTCAGGTAGTGAGTTCCATGCATCAACTACTCAGTTACTAAAGTTGTAGTTTCTGCAGTAAAGTTTGGAGCGGTTTACTTTGAGTTTGTATCTCTTGTGTGCATAGCATCCCGATCCACGCCAAAATCCCAACTGGAAAAAAGAATAGGAAATCTTTGTGAACTTGTACTTAAAAACTCAGCGCCTCAAATAGTTAACAGCAGATCTGGATGGAAGGCAGACTAAAAAAAAAAAAATAGGCCATGTTGATCTTGTAAGCAGAATAAAATTTCCTGTCCGGAAAAGTTTCCAAGCCTTGGAACTCTGCCTGGCATTAAAAGATCCAAGGAGAAGCTTCTAGCTCCCCCCCTTCGAAGCGAAAAGCTATGTTCCTCCCAGAATTTGATCTTCCCAAAGCTGAGGAACCAAACTGAACTCCTCCTGCTATTAAACCAAGATCCTTGTAAATATTACGGAGAGAGGGAAAAGGGAGAGGGAGGTATATTCGGTGAATTTTCTTGGAAGGGATTTTCCAACGGAAGTCTGAGTTAGCTAAAAAGGAGGTGGGGGAAAAGATGTTATGCACAAGATGGAAAGAAGGAATCTGGGACCAATTTCCTGGTTGCAGCTGCAAGAAGACAAGACCAGAGCAGGAGCTCAGAAACTGGGTCATTTATCCTTCTGCTTTCTCATTTGCAAAATGACAATTGGACCGTCAAACTTTTTGCTTGTCCTCTTAAAACCAGGCCAAGCTGGACATTGAGAGGCAGGAGGACTTAGGTAGAGCTCCGCTGTTTCTGGCCCCAGATGCCACTAGATATGTTGTGGCTCCTGCAAGATCCCTAGGACAGCTGGAGTCAGCAAGCCATCGAAAGGCATTTGCTCTTGTATGGTGCCGTGCGCTTCCATCCGCCCTTTTGTACGGCAAGTACAAGGGAACTCCAGCCACTGAAAGATTTTGCCCTGCACAAGTCAAAAAGAGGGCTGGGAAAATATTTACTGACCCCTCACATCCTGGACACAAACTGTTTCAACTTCTACCCTCAAAACGTCGCTACAGAGCACTGCACACCAAGACAACTAGACACAAGAACAGTTTTTTTCCAAACGCCATCACTCTACTAAACAAATATAACACTGTCAGACTTTGTACTAAATCTGCACTTCTATTCTACTAGTTTTTCTCATCATTCCTTTCACCCATTTCCTCCCATGTTGACTATATGACTGTAACTTGTTGCTTATATCCTACGATTTTTATTAATATTGCTTCTTCATTGCTTATTTGACCCCTATGACAATCATTAAGTGTCGTACCACATGATTCTTGACAAATGTATAGTTTATTTTATGTACGCTGAGAGCATATGCACCAAGACAAATTCCTTGTGTGTCCAATCACACTTGGCCAATAAAATTCTATTCTATTCTATTCTATTCTATTCTATTGTGGCTCGGGAGAGGTGGAGACTGAGGGACACATGCTCCTGAGATGCTCCTTCTACACTGACATTAGGAGAAAGCATATTCTACCACTTATTGAGAGATATCCTGGCCGCTTGGACGTTGCCTATCTCCGGTGGCTGCTTGGGGATGAGCAGGCCAGGATTATGGCACAGGTGGCCAAATTCTGCGCGGCAGCAGTGGGGATTCGTCGCAAATGTGTGCCTTCATAGTGAAATATGTACATCTCTTGTATAGTTACGATGGGTCAATCTGGTTGCTCAGCCAAAAGTCCTGTTTCCTGTTCTTTTTCCTTATTATTATTATTTATTATTAATTATTAATTATTAATTATTAATTATTAATTATTATTATTATTATTATTATTATTATTATTATTATTATTTATTGGATTTGTATGTCGCCCCTCTCCGTAGACTTGAGGCGGCTAACAACAGTGATCAAAAACAGCATTTAACAGTCCAATATTAATATTATATTGATGGTCTTTGACCGTAAATTTAAAAAAAATTAGAATTAAACACCAAGTTATTATGGTCCAGGAGCTATCAAAAGTCATTATGAGCTTATAACTGAAGTAGGAAAAGGAAGTGCCTCAAGAGCTAACCTGTGAGCTATATTTATAAAGTAAACGAAATAAAGGAAATTGTTGGGTTTGCCTTGCCAGGTTTAGCTTCTTCTCTGACTGCAACCTTCAACAAACCCAGTCTCTAGAGCCCAGAAAGATAAGCGCAGCTTTATTACTGTCTGATTCGGTTTTGCAACCCAACAAGACCAACACAGACTTCAGAGGAGAATCAAAACTGCAGAAAAATAACAATTGCTACCAACCTGCCTTCCATTGAGGACCTGTATACTGCACCGTTCAAAAAGAGGGCTGGGAAAATATCTACTCACCCCTCACATCCTGGACATAAACTGTTTCATCTCCTACCCTCAAAACAACGCTACGGAGCAATGCACACCAAGACAACTAGACACAAGCACAGCTTTTTCCCAAATGCCATCACTCTGCTAAGCAAATAATTCCCACAACACTGTCAAACTATTCACTAAGTCTGCACTACTATTAATCTTCTCATCGTTCCCATCAATCATCTCCTCCCACAAGTGACTGTATGACCATAACTTGGTTGCTTATGTCCTTACGATTTATATTGACTGGTTCCTAATATGATTGGATTGCTTATTTATAGCTGGACTATCAAGTATTGTACCTATTCTATTCTATTCTAATTCTCTTCTACTCTACTCATTCCAATATTCTATTCTATCCTATCCTATCCTATCCTATGCTATGCTATGCTATCCCATCCCTATTCCTATTCCTATTCAATACTATTCTACTCTACTCATTCCAATATTCTATTCTATTCTATACTATTCTATTTCTATTCTAATTATATTCTATTCATTCCAATATTCTATTTCTGTTTCTGTTTCTATTTCTATTGTAATTCTATTTTAATTCTATTCTATCCTACTCATTCCAGTATTCTATTCTATTCTATTCCATTCCATTCCATTCTCCTTTTCTCTACTCTACTCCTCATACAGTATATCTATTTCTATTTCTTTCTATTCCTATTCCTATTTCTATTCCTATTCTACTCTACTCATTCCAATATTCCATTCCTATTCCTATTCTCTTTACGCCTGCTGCTGTGCCAGGATAGCTTTCTCCCACCTAGGACCTGTCCTGTTTTCCCTGTCCACCATGCTGTGAAGAGAGCTACCCTAGGCCATTGAGAAGGAGCTGGGTTCGAAAGATCTGCCATATGGTCCCCGAGATTTTCTCAGCATCCACGCTGAATTTCTCTGAAGCCCTGGAAGAGCTAAACCTAGCAGTACTGGGCCGTTTTAAAAAAATCATTGCAGCACTGCCAGGGATGTTATTAAGCAGGGAATAAATATTAAACAAGCAATAAATATTTTAGGTTGTTAATAAACAAAGAACTATGCCTGACAGGTGCGTTCTTTTTATTTGTCAGGCATTTTATTTATTAAAATGGAAGGGTTTTCTCTCCCCCCATATGTTGATTTTTTTTTAAAAAAAGTTATTTTTTTTCTATGGAAAAACTGACTCCTTGGTTCAGAGAGGCAGGGAATGTGCAGTGAGATCAAACTGGCTACTGCTTCAATTAAAATCCTGCCCTAAAACATACTTTAATTCTCCAAAGCACTCGGAATTAGCAAGTCCAAAAATATATTTCCTCCCCACATCAATCCTGGGCAGCTTCTGGGATTGAGAAGTGATCTTGGATGAGAGTTACATTATTTAACAGAGTTGGAAGGCATCTTGTAGGTCATCTAGTCCATCAGAGAGGGGCGGCATGCAAATCTAATAAATTACTATTACTATTACTATTACTACTATTACTATTATTATTATTATTACTATTATTATTATGTCAATACAACACAGCAAACGAGATCACTATGCTGGATTTTGTATTTCATCACCAGTCGGGCACTTCCCAAGCACCTAGGACTGTGTGATGTAGCAGCGAATTATGTTTGGCGATTCCAGTAAAACGGCCTTTTGCAATTGACAGATGGAGATTTTATCAATTCCGATGGTTTTCAAATGTCCACTAAGATCCTTTGGCACTGCGCCCAGCATGCCAAGTACCACTGGGACCACTTTCACTGGCTTATGTCAGAGTCGTTGCAGCTCGATTTTTAGATCTTCGTATTTCACTAATTTCTCTAGCTGCTTCTCCTCAATTCTGCTGTCCCCTGGGATTGCGATGTCGATGATCCATACTTTCTTTTTCTCCACAATCAGGATGTTTGGTGTGTTATGCTTCAGAATTCGGTCAGTCTGAAGTCGGAAGTCCCACAGTAGTTTTGCTTGCTCATTTTCGACCACTTTTTCGGGCTTATGATCCCACCAGTTCTTTGCCACTGGTAAATGGTAGTTCCGGCACAAGTTCCAGTGGATCATCTGTGCCACAGCATCATGTCTATGCTTGTAGTCAGTCTGTGTGACCTTTTTGCAGCAGCTGAGTATGTGATCGATTGTTTCATCTGTTTCTTTACAGAGTCTGCACTTTGGATCGTCTGTTGATTTTTCAATTCTGGCTTTGACAGCATTTGTTCTAATGGCCTGTTCTTGTGCTGCCAGTATTAGTCCTTCTGTCTCCTTTTTGAGTGTTCCACTTGTAAGCCATGACCAGGTCTTTTCTTTATCCACTTTGCCTTCAATTTTCTCCAAGAACTGGCCATGCAATGCTTTGTTCTGCCAACTGTCCATATGACATCGAGTTACAGTTTTTCTATACTGGTCTTTAGTTTGCTTCACCTTGAGAAGCTTCCTATTATTGACCTCCATCAACGCTGACTCTTTGCTCTCCTTCACATAGTCAGTTAATGCATGCTTCTCTTCTTCCACTGTCTGCTTCACTTGCAAAAGTCCTCTGCTGCCTATTTTCCTTGGTAAATACAGCCTGTCAACGTCACTGCGGGGGTGTAGTGCATGATGGATTAATTTTCTGGTTTTCCTGTCCAGGTTGTCCAGCTCTGCTTGAGTCCAGTTCACTATGCCAGCTGTGTATCTAATGACAGGTATGGCCCAAGTATTTATAGCCTTGATAGTTTTGCCACCATTCAGTTTGCTCTTCAAAATTTTTCTGGTCCTCTGGATGTACTCTTTGCTGATCACAGTTTTCACATGGCCATGCTTGATATTATCCAGTTGCAAGATGCCCAAGTATCTGTAGGCTTCTGGCTGGTGGCACTTGATGGTTTGACCATTTGGCATTTCAATGCCCTCACTTTCGGTGATTTTCCCCTTTTTCAGTGCCACTGTGGCACATTTATCCAGGCCAAACTCCATGCTGATGTCATTGCTGAAGATTTGCACAGTGTTGGTTAGTGACTGTATCTCAGTTTCTGATATTATTATTATTATTATTATTATTATTATTATTATTATTCCAAACCCCTGCTCAAGCAGGAGACCCTACTACACCATTTCTGACAAATGGCACTCCAATCTCTTCTTCTAAAATCTCAAGGGATGAAGTGAAACCATCCTGTTTTGTTATGCAACAACAACATACCCACTGCAACAACGTCGCAAAAAAGGCTTCAAGAGTTATTAACCTAATCCTATGTAACTTCTTCTACGGTAATATCACTCTACTAATCAAAGCATACAAAACTTTTGCCAGACCAATCCTTGAATACAGCTCATCTGTCTGGAACCCACACTGCATTTCGGACATAAATACATTAGAAAGCGTCCAGCGATACTTTATGAGAAGAGTCCTCCACTCGCAACAGAATCCCCTAGGCAACCAGAGTTGAAATCCTAGGCGTAGAAAGCTTAGAACTACATCGCCGTGGAGGCCCCTGCAGTGCCCAGTTAGAGCCTTGTCTGTGTCGGATGAGGAGGGGGTGATTAATGACCCCATTCTCAATGTCCAGATGTGCAGGATTATGGGACAACAGGAGCAGCTGCGCAGACTGCAGAAGATCTTAAATCACAGCTGGGAGTAATTAGGGAATTCCGCAGCAGGCTTAAAAGGGGAGGTTTTGTGGGAGAGCTCTTTGCAGGAGTTATCGTTTGTGGTTTAACAGAGACAATGAAACAGAGTTCCATCTCTAAACCAACATCTTGCATCTTTGGAAAAGAATCCAGACTTTGGACATTTGTGTTTTGAAAGACTGTAGCTCTTGGACAATAGAGTGAGTACCTTTGCTGCAGCCCAGTTTGGAGGCATTCTAAACAAACCTTGGGGTTTTTTAAAGACATTTGTTACTGGTTTGGCAGTTAACCACGGCCTTTTGGTCATAAACATGTTGTCATTGTGGCTCTCAGCCAATTTGCAAAGCAATATATTTTGTGTTTTGTAAATCTTCAGTCGGTGTGTCTGTTTTGTATTTCCTTGCTACTCAACTGGCTCCATCAGGCAGAACAGAACTCACTACTGGATTCTGTAGTATCATCACCTAACCCCCAAACCTTCTCCCTTAGACTATCCACTGTTGACCTCTCCCGATTCCTAATAGGTCAGTAAGGGGCGTCCCCTGTCCTAATATTTCTCTCTTATTAATACCAATATCATGTATATAAACAGTGTTATTTCTTTGTATACCGCTAATATGTACTTGACAAAAATAAATAAAATAAATAAATTATCAATTGCTTTAAGCTAATTGTTGAAATAGGTTTAATTGCTTACCTGGCGCTGGGGGATTCGGACGCGTGAGATTCACCACCACTTTTTTCTCCACTTCCGGCTCCACCACTGAGACCTGGAAGATCCTCCGTTCGTGGAGGCCGCAGTAGTGGTGGTGCAGGTGGCAGGAGTAGGTGCCTTCATCCGCCACCTCCAAGGACGAGATTCTCAACGAGAAGTCGCCCAGGGCAAAGGCCTTGTCGGTGATGTTCATCTTTTGCCGGAGGAAGAGTGGCCCGTACAAACGGCCTTCGCCGGAAGCGTACAGGTCAATGAGCCGATCAGCCCGGTCATGCCGCACCCCTGGAGGCTGCCTGTCCCAGTGGACGACTTGTTGATCCTCCTCCTCGTCACGGCCCGTCCAAACCTGGTTCCGGTTGATACACGGAAGTATCACCGCGCTGCCTTTCAGGGCGACAATCACCACTTTCTCTCCATCCCAGTATCTTTGCACTTCCGCGGCTGTAGAAAAATAAAAAATCGTGAGATTAGCTTCCTGCGCATGTACAGAAGCCAAATCTTGCTCCGACGCATGACACCACACCTGTAGCATAATTAATGATAATAATAATAATAATAGTAATAATAATAATAATAATAATAATAATAATAATTTATTAGATTTGTATGCCGCCCCTCTCTGAGGACTCCGAGCGGCTCACAACAAACAATACAATATACAAAAAAAAAAAGCATGATTGTTCTTAAGAAGGGTTTTAAATATTGTTTTTAACATTGGATTTGTATATTGTATTGTTTTATTTATTTATTTATTTATTTATTTATTTATTTATTTATTTATTTATTTATTTATTTATTTATTTATTTATTTATTTATTTATTTATTTATTTATTTTGTCCAATACACAATGAGTTTTAGTGGGTATATATATATATATATATACACACATAGTAAAATACACGATGAAGGTTATAGAGGAGATACTCATAGTAAAATATATCTAAGAAAGGATAGAAAAGAAGATATAGTAATGACCATATCAATGAAAGAAATGTTGTGAGCTGCCCCGAATCTTCGGAGAGGGGCGGCATGCAAATCTAATAAATTATTATTATTATTAAATTATCACACACGAGAGCAAATAATAAATGTGCGGGGATGTGCCCGGGGAAAACCAGGCATTTCGAGGGAATGTCAAAATTGCAAACTTAAAAGCTCTCTACAAGAATCTGAACTACAAAGAGTCAAAACAAATTGGCAGTAGATAAGACTCGAAGGAATTTAAGGGTGGACGGTGTCCAGGCATGGGCTCCAGCCGGAATGCTAAATTGGGCTCATCGCCACGGCTCGTAAGTGCTTGCGGGGCCAGAGTGATTTTGCTTCTGCACCGTGCGCGATTTTGCTGCCTCCACAGATGCAGAAGCAAAATCGCGCTGCCCCGCAAGCACTCGCGAGCCGCGGCGGTGAGACCAATTTAGCGTTCCAGCTACCAGCCCACTCCTGACGGAACCAGTATTGGGTTCCTACCTGGATGGCGGGGGGGGGGCAGGAGAGAAAGTGTTCTGATAGCAAAAATGAAGCTGTGCACGCAGCTCTCTGGATGATCAGTGGGCGCGCGGGCACATTGGAGCAAGATTTAGCTTCTGCGCATGCGCAGGGAGCAAAATCTAATGAGAGAACGTGCGGGTGCACAAGATTTCAGGGATTTGGGGGGATTTCTTTGCTTCTGCGCATGCGTGAAAGCAAAAAAACCACCAAATCTCACACGCCCATGTGTCTTCTTGCGAGATTTGCTTCCTGCGCATGTACAGAAGCCAAATCTTGCTCCGACGCATGCCACCACACCCGTAGCGTAGATAAGCAGTAACCCCTGCCTGTACTGTACCTAGATCTCTTGCGGGCATGAAAGGACTCCCGACTGATATGACCCGATGGATCCAGCCAAAGAGATTGCATTGACCATAAATCCTACACCGACACCAACTTGCATTGTGCAGAGAGTTGCCACGCAAGGCAGAGGAACAAAAAGGAAAGGAAAACCCAACAAGGACCCCCTAAGAGCATAATAGCAGGGTTAGCACAGGCGTTGATATGACAGTGGTATCTCTACCTAAGAACGCCTCTACTTAAGAACTTTTCTAGATAAGAACCGGGTGTTCAAGATTTTTTTTGCCTCTTCTTAAGAACCATTTTCTACTTAAGAACCCAAGCTTGGAAAAATTTCCCAGGAAATTTGAGAACAGCATGAAGGCCCGGCCAGTTTCCTGCCATTCCCCCTGTAATTCCGGCCAGCTCGGGCTTTTCTGGGCTGCCAGAGGAGCCTTTCAGTGGCGCTTAAGGAGGCTTTGGCAGTCCAGAGCAAACGAAGCATTTTCCTTTCTCTGGGCGCTTGGAGAGGGAATAAACCACTTCACTGTGTTGACTTCCTCGTGCTGCCTCCCATACACCCGGTGCGAGGTTGCCTCACAGAGCGTCTGAGCGTGGAAAGGCAAAAGGGGGCGTTTTGCCCCGGCCAAATCAACTCAGCTTCAGCCAAACCGAGGGGTCACCACAGTGAAAGAAAGGTGCCGACTACAAAGCAAGTGAGTGAGAGAAGTGGGAAGCCCTTCAGCATGGGAAGGAAGAGGAAGCAGGTAGCAGCAGCAGCTGCCGCCTTTAAGTCAAAGGAGTGGGAGGTTCCCCCCTCTCGCCTGCCTGGGTTTCTCTCTCTGGCGCAGTGTCTGGGAGAAAGCCTCACATGCTCCTCCTCGCCACCTCAGTCCCCCCTTTTTTTAAGCCTTAAAGTTTTGCATTTTTTTTATTCCCCTCCCCTCACTTTCTTCCTTTGGCAGCGACTGTCCTCTTCCTCTTCTTCTTCCTCCTCCTCCTTCCACCCAAGTTCCGAGCTTTTATTTCTTTCCTAATGCTTTTGCATGCATTATTTGCTTTTACATTGATTCCTATGGGGAAAATTGCTTCTGCTTACAAACTTTTTTACTTAAGAATCTGATCACGGAACGATTTAAGTTCTTTAGAGATACCACTGTATTTTTATTTTCTCAATCCGAGCGAGATCGCTTCTCCGCAGAAATTGAAAGGAGAGGTTTTGTTCCCAAAAAAACCCCTTTAAATCCCATTTTCTTCCCTATAACAAAAGCGCATCTCAGTTCTCTAGGCCTTTTTTTCTGCAGCCTCGTGACGGGAAATGCTTCGGTTGGCCACAAACATCTAAATTACAACTCCCTAGATGTCTAATTGGTTCCATGCTGAGGACCAGAAAGACCAAGGTTGCTTCAAATTAAGGCGGCGTGATTTAATGACCGACAAACACCGAAAGGGGAGCAAAAATAAAGTTGCAGAAAGAAGCCACGTGCGCAGGCAATTCCTACCCCCATTCGCACATTCCTCCCATTCACTCCCACATTCAGGAGGATTCCACTCCCACCCATCCACCCACCGTTCCCCAAAAACCCCTGACCTTCTTCAGTGACCTCCAGCTGCAGCTGCACCGTTTCATATAAATGGCAATAATGGTGGTGGAGGTTGCAGGAATAAATTCCTTGGTCGCTCTCGGCGACGTCTTCATTTAAGAGGAATAAAAGAGAAAGAGAAGGAGACAAATTTAGATATTCAAACCTAACGATGCTCCCAGCTCTTACCGCTTGCAAGCTCTTTCATTGTTGTTCTCTCCAAAGAATGTTTTCCAAGCCCTAAGTCTTTCCAATTTTTTTTCATTTCTCTAATTGGTCAGATTTTTTTCTTTCCAGCTCTTATTTGCTTGCAAGCTCTTTCATCATTACTCTCTCCAAATAAGGTTTTTCTAAGGCCCTTAACCAGGGGATGACCAGACTAAGGATGCTAGCCAGATGAATACCTAGTAAGCAGATTCTTTTCCCTATTTTCCTCCCCAAAAACTAAGGTGCGTCTTATACTCTGAAAAATACTTTAATTTCAATTGATGAATAAATCCACATCTCTCTCTTAGGGGGGGGAAAGATGATTAATGGATGTGTGAGAGGTGGCAGCGCTTACCTTGGACCATCAATGAAAAGTTGCCTTCCGTGAATGCATTTTCAGGCATGGAGATCCGCCCCTTGTTGTACGTGTGGTAGACCCGCCGATCCCCCGCAGAGTACATGTCGCACAGCCTTTCCGCAGCCTGCTGGCTTCTGTAGAGGTCCCAATGAACCACACGCTGGCGATCGTTCAGGTTGTCCTGAGTCCAGACCATACGGTAGCTCTTGCACGCGAGGACCATCCGGGAACCTTCCTTGGCGGTGATGTTTACTATGGACACCACCATACTTTCCAGATTGCGGGCATCGGATGGGACTGCAAGGGGAGGAAAGCAAAGGAACAGTGCGGTCAGGCGGCTCCAGTAGCAGGGATGGGCAGCAGGCAGGACAGAGTGGAACGCGGAAACGAAGATGCGTGCGCATCTCCAGAGGATCGGCGGCTGTCACTTCCTGGATTACCGGTCTTGGCTCGGCTCTCCTTTTCCCCCCTGCTGCTGCATATGCACTCCTTGCTTTTTTCCTCTTTCCTCCTTCCTGGCCTTGGACGAGCTTCCCTCTCTCCTGCCCGGCTCCCCTCCAGCCTCACGCAGTCCCCTCCCGCCTGAGGTGCAAGGAGAAGGCGCAGGTGGAAGCGGTGCTGGCAGTCTTTATGATTCTGGCAGCACCTGTTCGCCTAGCTATCCAGCCTGTGGCAGGGGGCGACCCAGGAAGGAGAGTGCGGGAAACGCGAAGCAAATTGTCACCCCAGTGAGCGACACTGGTAAGGTTGTAAATCGAGGACTTAACCGTTCACTTGAACAATGATGATCGTTCAAGCCACCCCCAACTGGTCACATGGCCGGCAAGCCACTCCTACCCAATCACATGACCATTAAGCCACACCCACAAAATAAGCCACACCCACAGTGTGGCAGTAAACATTTTGCCTGCCCATTACTGCCCAGTAGGGAAAGCGAGTAGAATGCTTGACTGCATAGCTAGAGGTATAACAAGCAGGAAGAGGGAGTACTTTGGTCTTTTCCCATATGTAGAACTCCCTCTTCCTGCTTGTTATACCTCTAGCTATGCAGCCAAGCATTCTACTAGCTTTCCCTACTGGGCAGTAACGGGCAGCCAAAAAGGGGTAAACAAGAAATTTGAAAAAACGGACTTCCAGTTTGACTGTTAGGCCATTTTTTGCATTCTGGGGCTTCAGGGAGCTTCCCCAAAGTCTCCAGAGTGCAGAAAAGAGCACAACAGGAAATCTGTATTTTTTCCCCTAACTTCCGGCTTCCCCTTTGGATTGTTTTTCGTATTCCAGGACTTCCAGGAAGCCTCCAGAGGGTGAAACGGCCTTTCCCAAGGCCGAAAATCAGCTGGTCAGCACTCACATGTGCAGTGGAGGTGACATAGGGCAACGCCTTGTACCCCTCTGATATGGGGTCAAGAGCCGGGGTGGCGCAGCAGGTAGAGTGCTGTACTGCAGGCCACTGAAGCTGACTTGTAGATCTGAAGGTCAGCGGTTCAAATCTCGTCACCGGCTCAAGGTTGACTCAGCCTTCCATCCTTCCGAGGTGGGTCAAATGAGGACCCGAATTGTGAGGGCAATAGGCTGGCTCTGTTACAAAAGTGCTATTGCTAACATGTTGTAAGCCGCCCTGAGTCTAAGGAGAAGGGCGGCATAAAAATTGAATGAATGAATGAATGAATGAATGAATGAATGAATGAATGAATGAATGAATGAATAAATAAATACGGCACTATGGTATTTCTGATCCTTTTTAAAAAAATGCATTTTTTAAATTGAATTTTTATAGTAATAATAAAACATTTGCTCAACACATCACAATGTGCTCAATACTCAAAGAGCCCACCACCAAACCACATTCATACCCCTCCACCAAGATGGGGGCATATTTTCTATATACCATTTTAACTTAAGAGCAATATATCTATTTACATATTATAAAGTGATTCTAATTTATTCTTGGTCTCGAATTCTACTGACCACATATCTTCTTTCCTTGTCCCATCGTCTCAACAGTTCCCGCAGATTGGTTTCGCTGGCCGAATTCATCCTCTTATCCATAATCTCAAAACTGAATATGATCCACCATGTACCGATACCGATTTTGTATTGTCCATTTTGTCGCATCCTTCCAACCTAGGACTATTACCGCCTGAGCGCTTTCTATCACTACTTCTTTTATTTCTCTAAATTCTCCCATCTCGTTCCTTTTGACTAATACCGCCATTTCTTTTGTAATTGACCATCGTATATTTAACATCCTATTAATATCCTCTTGTGCTTCTTTCCAAAATTTCTGTACTACCGGGCATCCCCAAATCATATGCATAAACACCCCCTTATTTTGACAACTGTGCCAACTGGTATTTCTGACCCTTGACAATAATCCAATGGTATAAACCTCTGGTATAAAAGAGGTTTGTTGTATGGAATACATGCCCCTTATTTGAAAAATGCAGGAATTCTCACTTACCAGAATATGGATGGACAGCAGCTTCTAAAATGGGAGAAAAAGACGTTTTTAGTCTCAAATGCCAATTTAAAGTAACAGTATCAACCACTGCCACCACTACCAGGGTGAAGGTATATTTCAGAGAAAGCCAAGGGATGAAGCACCTGAGACATAGGTGTAAGCAGAGCTACCTGTCAGGCCTTGAAGAACTGGATCTCCTACTGCAAGGTTTGGATGTAGGTCTTTCATCTCAGGAGACCACTCAAAGAACGTCGCCTGAGAAGAAGGTCAACGAATCAAGATCACGTGAAGTGTTAATACCACTATATAAGGCCTCGCAAGGCCAAACCTGGAATACTGCATTCAGTTTTAGTCACCACATTGCAAAAAGGATGTTAAGACTCTAGAAAAAGTGCAGAGAAGAGCAACAAAGAGGATTAGGGGACCGGAGGCTAAAACATATGAAGAACAATTGCAGGAACTGGGTACATCTAGTTTAATAAAGGGACCAGGGGAGACATGATAGCAGTCTTCCAATATCTCAGGGGTTGTCACAAAGAAGAGGGAGTCAAACTATTCTCCAAACAATAAAAGAGTTGGAAGGGAACTTGGAGGTCTTCTAGTCCAAACCCCCCCCCCCCCCCGCTTAGGCATGAAACCCTACACAGACAGATGGTTATCCAACATCTGCTTAAAAACTTCCAGTGTTGGGGCATTCACAACTTCTGGAGGCAAGCTGTTTCACTGATCAAGCCTTCCGACTATCATGAAATTTCTCCTTAGTTCTAAGTTGCTTCTCTCCTTGTTTATTTTCCACCCATTACTTCTTGTTCTACCCTCAGATGCTTTGGAGAACTGCTTGACTCCCTCTTCTTTGTGGCAACTCCTGAGATACTGGAAGACTTCTGCCGCACGAATCCCAGCGACCGGTTAAGTCCCAGAGTGGGCCTTCTCCAGGTCCCGTTGACTAAACAATGTCGTTGGGCAGGACCCAGGGGAAGAGCCTTCTCTGTGGCGGCCCCAAACCTCTGGAACCAGCTCCCCCCAGAGATCAGAACTGCCCCCACCCTCCTTGCCTTTCGTAAAGTTCTTAAGACCCATCTCTGCCGTCAGGCATGGGGGAACTGAGACATCTCCCCCGGGCCTATACAGCTTATACATGGTATGTTTGTGTGTATGCTTGCTTTTAATAATGGGTTTTTTAGTGTTTTTTAAATTATTAGATTTGTTTGTTATTGTTGTGAGCCGCCCCAAGTCTACGGAGAGGGGCGGCATACAAATCTAAATAATAATAATAATAATAATAATAATAATAATAATAATAATAATAAGACTGCTATCATATCTCCCCTGGTCCTTCTTTTCATTAAACTAGCCATGCCCAGTTCCTGCAACCGTTCTTCATATGTTTTAGCCTCCAGTCCCCTAATCCTCTTTGTCGCTCTTCTCTGCACTTTTTCTAGAGTCTCAACATCCTTTTTGCATCGTAGCGACCAAAACTGAATGCAGTATTCCAAGTGTGGCCTTACCAAGGCCTTATAAAGTGATATTAACACTTCACATGATCTTGATTCTATCCCTCTGTTAATGCAGCTTTTCGCAACTTCCACTCTTTTTCATGGAACTCAATGACCCCGGAACACGCCTTTTCCATGGTATCTCTATTTGTGAGGTTGTGTGGTGGCAGTGCAATTTTTACCCTTTTTTTGTATCCCAGCTGAATGTAAAGAATATAACTAGCCTATTGCAATGATTCAACTGCGGATGAATTCATTTGGGAAAAAAAGAGAAAGAGAAATTGGTTGTGCTTCCAAAGAAAGCAGGAAACGAACCAGATGTGCCGTTGCTCGGAATTGCACAGATTCCTTTAACCCTTTTTTCCCCCATTCTGCCAAATTTAACTGCAGAGGGAACAGCTAAACCTGCTGGCATTGCTAACCTTATTTGAAGATCAAAGCAAACCGTGTTTGTTTGGTCTACGACGAGGGTCGCCCAGAAAATAATGTACCACAGGTTTTTTTCTCAGCCTACAATAATGGTACGAATGCAAAACTTTAGATATACATTATTTGAATTCCCAGGAGCGTGTGTGTAAATTTTGTGTCTCTATAGGCCAGTGTTTCCCAATCTTGGCAACTTGAAGATATCTGGACTTCAACTCCCAGAATTCCCCAGCCAGCATTCGCTGGCTGGGGAATTCTGGGAGTTGAAGTCCAAATATGTTCAATTTGCCAAGGTTGGGAAACACTGCTTTAGACAGATAGCGTAGCTGCAGCAGCATTTCGAAATGGTGTCTTTAAGGGATGTACGTTACAAGCAGCATGTCCTCATTGAATGTCTCATTGCGGAGAAAGAAACTGTTGGGAACATTCACAAACGTTTGTGTAAAGTTAAAAGAGAATCTACAGTTGACAGAAGTACGGTTAGTCGCGGGAGACATTTTAAGGATGAGAAAGAGGTGATTCTCGACCAGAAGAAGGAAGGGTACCGACAGGGCATACACGCCCTTGTGTCTCGCTGCAGGAAGGCCATAGAACGGGACAGAAATTACGTGGAAAAATAGGGAGTGTAGAAGAAACATCCTTCTTTCTTGTGTGTAAGTTTCATTGTGTTCAATAAATAATTGTTGAAGAAAAAAAATGTGGTGCATTACTTTCTGGGCGACGCTCATATGACTGTAAATGTATTTTTTTTTTTAAAAAAAATGCATTCAGGGGTTTATAAAAACAAAGTGGACAACCTTTCCTCCCCACACAACTCCTGCTGGGAAGGCAAACAGGTAAACACTTTTCTAAACACCTCTTCGCCTGTGGTTTTCGTGGTCGTTTAAGAGCAGTTTATTGGTTTTATTGGCAATCTACCTCAGAATTTCATTCGCTACGAAGCAGGGACAGCTTAGAAAAAAGGAAACTGTCTTTTTCATGCCCTATGCAGAAAAAACAACTGCCAACCTGCCTTCCATGGAGGACCTGTATACTGCACGAGTCAAAAAGAGGGCGGGGAAAATATTTACTGACCCCTCGCATCCTGGACATAAACTGTTTCAACTCCCATCCTCAAAACGTCGCTACAGAGCACTGCACACCAAGACAACTAGACAAAAGAACAGTTTTTCCCCAAATGCCATCACTCTGCTAAACAAATAATTCCTTCAACACTGTCAGACTTTTTACTAAATCTGCACTTCTATTCTACTAGTTTTCCCCATCATTCCTATCATCCTTTTCCTCCCACTTAGGACTGTATGACTGTAACTTGTTGCTTGTATCCTAAGATTTTTATTAATATTGATAGTATTTCATTGCTTATTTGACCCCTGTGACAATCATTAAGTGTTGTACCACATGATTCTTAACAAATATATCTTTTTCTTTTATGTACGCTGAGAGCATCTGCACCAAGACAAATTCCTTGTGTGTCCAATCACACTTGGCCAATAAAGAATTCTATTCTATTCTATTCTATGCCATTCCATTCCATTCCATTCTATTTTATTCTACTTATTGGAAACAGGATGCTGTGCTAAGCAAACTAGCCAAGGATATACAACCGACATGGTTAAGGCACAGCACGAAGGAAAAGGAAAGATTTGATTCTGCAGATTCAACCCCCACCTTACTTTTTTTGTACCACACCTGGAAGGCCACAGGAAACACCAGCAGCGTTTCACTTATGGCAAGAGTGGGTACTACTTACCTTTACTACTAGCTTGCATTGTGACATTTAGCGCACTTGACATTTTACTAGTAGCGTAGCTGATCAGATGGGCATCATATGAAGAGACTTCAGCGGGTGCAAAATGCGGCTGCGCGAGCCATAGGGGGATGTACTAAGGTACCCCCGTATTATTCCAACTCTACGCTAGCTGCGTTGGTCAGTCTCCAGATGCAATTGAATTGGAATGGTTGTTTTTTATGGAGTTTTTTGGTGTGTGTGTGTATATCTTTTAATTTCTAATTGGATTTAAAATGTTGTGTACTACCGGTATATAAATTATATGTTGTGAACTGCCCCGAGTCCTCGGAGAGGGGTGGCATAGAAATAATAATAATAATAATAATAATAACAACAACAACAACAACAACAATAATATTGATGATGATGATGATAATAATAATAATAATAATAATAATAATAATAATAATAATAATAATTCTTCAAGGTGTTGATTATCATCTTTAAAGCCCTACATGGCTCAGGGTCAGGCTACTTACAGGACCGCCTTCTGCCTCAAATCTCTCAACAGCCAGGAAGACCCCCTCAGAGTCGTCCTTCTCCACATCCCATTCGTCAAACAATATCGGTTGGCGGGGCTGCAGGGAAGGGCCTTCTCTGTGGAGGCTCCGACCCTGTGGAACCAACTGCCTCCAGAGATCCATACTATCCCCACCCTACCAGTCTTTTATTTATTTTTATTTATTTATTTTTATACACAAGGAAGGTTATAGAGGTTATACTTGAATAATACATATTAGAGAAAGAATAGAAGTGAAAATTTAGGAGTAGAATATATCAATTAGAGAATAGAAGGATATTATGAGAGTAGTATAAGAAAAATAGAATAGAATAGTAGATATGATATATGAGATATAGGAGAGACCATAGGACAGGGGACGTGGATAGTCTGAGGGTACATTCCAGAAAGCTGTTAAAACCTGGCTTTTCCGGCAGGCCTAGGACTAGGAGTGATTGAGTGTATGCATGTTTTTTTGGGTTATTTATGCATTCTAATGCTATTTGTTGTTTTTACTGCTGTGGTATTATATACTGTTTTTATTTATTGTGATTATTGCCCAGACTCCTTCTAGAATTGGGTGGCATAGAAATATCACTAAACAAACAAACAAAGGTGACTATTAGCCCAGGGGCGGGTGAAGCAAAGAAAAGAAGCCATCCAAAGATGAAATTATGCCAAAAATGAAAATAATTTTTTTTTAAAAAAAAGATGGCGGCCCCCACGGATCTGTGTCGCTAATGGTTTGGGCCAGGGCTAGGCAAAGTTGGCTCTTCTATGACATGTGGACTTCAACTCCCAGAATGCCTGAGCTAGCACGATTGGCTCGGGAATTCTGGGAGTTGAAGTCCACAAGTCATAGAAGAGCCATCTTGGGGGGGGGGTCTGCCGTGAACCAAAATGTCCGCTGCTATGTGTTGTGAGCCTGCCCCCCATTTTCGACCTTTGTTGCTCTTGTTGTTCAGTACATGTCCAATTGGGTCGCTCTGAATTTTTGAAGCAATTGGTCCAATCTATTTGGAAGAGGTCTCTGATAGAATCTGACAATCAGACTTGACTTTTCAATTCGGTCCCAAAAGTAAACTTGATTCCGAGATGTGATCACAGCACTACTGAACCGAATCTTAGTTGCATATTCCTCTTATTATAAAAAAATAATAACTCTTTTTGAAAACAAAAGTGCCTAGGATGAGGCAGAGAGAACCAAAACAACTTCACCCACTTTCCTATTCTTACAAAATATTTTTACTTTAGATATGATCACAAATCCCTTTTGAAACAAAACCAACACAATACTTTGTTCTCAGAAGAAGAAGAAAGTTCAAATAACTGAAAATAAAAGGGTTTTGTTGGTTTACGAGACATCCAAATCCTCAACCACGAGCCCAACTTGGATTTAAGTAATCTCTAGCAAATGTAAACAGCTCTTTAATTAACAGAGAAATAAAAACAAGAGCTGCTTCCCCCCCTCTGGATCTGGGCTAAAGAAAAGGCAGAAGTTATAACAAGGGTTGGGATTTTTTTTTAGGTCACCAAACTCTTTGTTTACTTAAGGAAGAATTCAGTACTGTATATCCCAAAGTATACATCTGCTTGCATTGGCAGATTCCGCCTTCCCAAATCTTGGCTTTCACGTTAATTGGTTAACTATCTCAGCGGCTGCATACATTTTGGATAGTTTCATAGTTTTGGAATTGTAAACTGGCCAGAATAATTGATTGAGATTGTCAACTCTGGGCATCAAATAAATACATCTTTCTGAAATAGCTCCTTCACCATCATTTTTTAAAAAAGATTTTATTGGGGTTACAGTCAATATATCACAAATCACATCAGGATTTTTAATGATTAAACAGCAACCCAATCGATTAAAATTAGCTGTCTGCAGTGACTTAACTAAACTCCTTTGGCTACCCTTGCTACTATTTAATATTTAAAGAGCCTTGTTTTTAAAAGTTATTTTAATATTTCCTTTGTTATGTAGCTGCTTTTTTCACAGCTTCACATTTATTTGGGAAAAAACCTCTTACCTCCATCAAAACACAGTTACTTGGTGGATAGCTCTATTTTGCAAACAGACAGCTGTGTAGCTGGAGGAATTCTCTTTACTTGATAGAAAAATAATGTTCTATGTTTTCCCAGCCAGGCTCACAGGAAGAACTACCACTAATATAACATTAATTTTTCCTTATTGATTCTGTTCCTTTGCTTATGCTGGCTGAGAGGCATGTACCACACAAACTTTTGCTTATCATATGTGTTGCACCACAAAGACAACATCTAATAGAAGTATAGGCTTCACGCCGTCATTAAAAAAATAGATCTAATACATCAAAAAGTGGCCAAAAAATTGACTTTTTTAGCCAGCTTGTGGCTGAGGGTCTTCTTAGCCAAAACCAACTGGCCAACCAATCAATAAAATTCTACTCAAGCAAAGCTATATTTTACTCTCACTCGCAGCAGTGCAAAACCCCCAAAAACATATTTTCATTCATGGAGGAACCCAGGAAAGTGCTACAGATGGGACAGTCTTCAAGTTGACTAGGATAATGCAAAAAAATAATAATAATAGGATAATGCAAACAACCCCTGCACACATACACCATGTTTACATATATCATTCCTAAAAATATGTGCAAAATCTAATGTTTGCCATGCATAGAAAATTAATGCCTCATTTTTTTCCTCAAACTTACCCTGGAGAACCAGCAGAAGACCGAAAAGGAATTTGCTAGCTTGCTCCATGTCTCTCCTCCTTGTTTTTTTCTCCTTCAAATCTTCCTCTTTGCTGCTTGCTTGAGAAGACTTATGAGCTCATCCGTTTACAGCCCAAAAACATGGATATCTACAGCTAACCTCTTTTTCCATAACACCAGCCCTTCCCTCCTCTCTCCTTTTCTCTCTTCTCCTCCCACCTCTGTTCAATCTTATTATGGCTCAACTTCTACATAACATACATACGATCTGAACTTTCCAGCAGTCTTACACAGCCTAAATGACTTTTGATGTAACAGTGATTTTCTTTAAAAAAAATCCACTGAAGTTTTTCTGGCTCCGCTCCTTACAGCTCTAAAGTTTCAAAGACAGTTCTGCCTCCTCCCTTTTTTTGGGATATATGGTATTAATTTTCTGGGCATTTACAGAATTCAGCTTTTCTGCCAGATATCGTCTTACGCCCTATATCTTTTTCATTATCCCCCGTTTCCCTCCTTTCCTTAAAAGTTTATTCTTTGGATTTGTCCATCTCAACTTTAGCTGGCTTGGCTGCCAGCTTCAAAATAGCCCAGAAAAAAAACCATGGATGAAACTAGGTCAAATTCATATTTATTTATTTTATTTTATTCATTTGTTTTGTCAAGTAGGTATTGGTAGTATACAAAGATATAACAATGTTTATATGCATGATACTAGCAAGAGAGAAACATTAGGACAGGGGACGGAAGGCAAGCTTATGCACGCCCCTTACTGACCTCTTAGGAATCAAGGAGAGGTCAACAGTAATTTAAGGGTAAAGTTTTGGGGGTTAGGTGATGATACTACAGAGTCCGGTAGAGAGTTCCATGCATCAACTACTCAGTTACTAAAGTCGTATTTCCTGCAGTCGAGTTTGGAGCGGTTTACTTTAAGTTTGTATCTGTTGTGTGCTCATGTGTTGCTGTGGTTGAAGCTGAAGTAGTCATTGAAAGGAAGGACATTGTAGCAGATTATTTTATGGGCTATGCTTAGGTCGTGTTGAAGGCGACGTAGTTCTAAGCTTTCTAAACCTAGGATTGTGAGCCTAGTTGTGTAGGGCAGTGATTTTCAACCTTTTTCGAGCCGCGGCACATTTTTCACATTTACAAAATCCTGGGGCACACCACCAACGAAAATGACACAAAATGACACTCTAACACAGTACATATTATGCACCATCAGGACAGACATAACTAGCTGAGGCTTCATCTAGTGGTGGCAACATTTACCTCCAGTCCTGACCAGGATTAGAAATCGGGACCACGGGGAGGATTAGCAACTTCAACTATTCGCCACGGCCACACAATGACAAGTGCGTGGCAACCCGAGCGGGGACCTTCCTGGGTGTGGATGAGAGGTGGCCTGCTATTGGTTTATCACTAGTAGTTGGGATGAATCCTAGAAGGTGATTGGTCAGTGAGCGTTCCCTGTGCCTCTACTCTTCCTGTTGCTGATAGCTGGAGGGTTTGTGAGGGGAATGTTTATGTTCGGATGGAGGCGGCTGGCGGCGGGCCAGATATATGGCCTTCATGGGCCATATCCAGCATGTGGGTCGTAGTTTGGGGACCCATGTTTAATTTCCCCACAGCACACCTGACTATGTTTCACGGCACACTGGTTGAAAAACACTGGTGTAGGGTATTCTGTTGCGAGTGGAGGAGTGGAGGGCTCTTCTAGTAAAGTACAGTAGTCCCTCGCTATACCGCGCTTCACCTACTGCGGCTTCACTTCATCGCGGGTTTTCAAGAAATATTAATGAGAAAAATCATTCACGGATCTTCGCTAGTTCGCGGGTTTCTGAGGAAGTCGATCAGCAGATTTAAACAGCCCGCGGAACTCGATCGGCAGGTTTTTTAAAAAAAAATAAATCTAAAATTGTAAATACTGTATTTAAATACTGTATCTAAAATAAATACTGTGTGGGAAGGGTTTATAAACACTTAAAACAATGAAAACTTACCAAACAATTACAATATAAATACTTAAATAAGTACTATCAGTCGATAAATTCCCCATCACGGATTTCACCTATTGCGGCCAGGTCTGGAACGTAACACCAGCGATAGGTGAGGGATTACTGTATTTCTGGACATTTTCTAGAGTGCTTATGTCTGAAATGCAGTGTGGGTTCCAGACAGATAAGCTGATATTACCAACATATCCCATTTCTATTGGAATAAAACATTTGGACTTTTAAGTCTTTATATTTTATACCTTCTTTAAGAATTCAGTGTGCCTTAGCCCCACCTGTTTTCACTCATAAATTCATATTTTCAGATTTCTATGGCAGTTTGTAAACTAATGCACGCAGAGCCTTATTATAATCCAAAACAGGTTTCCTTCTGCAGCTTTTGCCAACATGCAGCTTGGAACACATGTTCTAATGAGTGCCATTTTCTGTAAACAAAACTCACTTGGCATCTTTCTCTATCAATCCCGTGATTGGATCTGATAATAATCCAATAAATGAATTAAGTACGCCACAACATTTAAGGATGTGCAGGCATTAAAGTGACGGAATTCCAATTTAATCTATCCATCAGAAGCAGGGTGATCAAAGCTGCATCATAGGCAGGGGGTTTATAATAGAAATGTTTTCCCCAAAACATACCCTTGTAACCTTTCAATGTATATATACTGCTCAAAAAATTAAAGGGAACACTCAAATATTTTATTTATTTATTTATTGGATTTGTATGCTGCCCCTCTCCATGGACTCGGGGCGGCTAATTTTATTTATTTATTTATTTGTTTGTTTGTTTGTTTGTTTGTTTGATTGATTGATTGATTTGTATATCGCCCCACTCTGCAGACTCGGGGCGGCTCACAGCAGTGATAAAACAATATACAATAACAAATCTAATATTAAAAGTCTAAAATAACAATTTAACATTAAAAGCCTAAAACCCCCATTATTTAAAAAGCATACACACAAACATACCATACATAAAACTACATAGGCAAGGGGAGATGTCTCAGTTCCCCCATGCCTGACGGCAGAGGTGGATTTTAAGAAGTTTATGAAAGGCAAGGAGGGTGGGGGCAAGGAGGGTGGGGGGAGCTGGTTCCAGAGGGTCAGGGCCGCCACAGAGAAGGCTCTTCCCCTGGGTCCTGCCAGGCGACATTGTTTGGTCGACGGGACCCGGAGAAGGCCAACTCTGTGGAACCTAACACATCCTAGATCTGAATGAATGAAATATTCTCATTGAATATTTTGTTCTGTACAAAGTTGAATGTGCACAACAGCATGTGAAATTGATTGCCAATCATTGTTGCTTCCTAAGTGGACAGTTTGATTTCACAGAAGTTTGAGTTACTTGGAGTTATATTGTGTTAAGTGTTCCCTTTATTTTTTTGAGAAGTATATACCATATTTTTCACTGTATAAGACACACCTTTTTACTTCCAAAAAGTGTGCCAAAAACTGGGTGTGTCTTATACAACGAAGGTTGCGTGGGGGGGAGTTGGGTGGTGGTCAGCAGCGGTGGCAGCAGCATTCCCATAGTCCTGCAGTGGTGGCTTTTAACATGGTTTGGCGCCATGCTGCCTCTACCAAACTGTGCAAGAAGCTGCCACCGCCAGACTTCAAAAACGATGCTGCCACCCCTGCTGCCACCGCTGCTCACCACTGCCGTGGCAGCTCCTCTCAGCGGGCTACTTCCCCGTGCAAGGTTTGGCGTAAGGATGCTGCTGAGGGACAAAAAGCGAGCCGATGGATCAGCCAGCCTTTGCCCAAATAGAACTTTTCCCTTCGAGCAGATTTGGAGGATTTTTTTAAAAACAGTTTTTATTAGAGTTTAAAATTCAAAAGAAAATATGAACATACAAACAATAACAACATAAAGAAAAAAGAAAAGTAAAAACATACACATAACACTGTAAATACATTTACCAAAACATCAGGATCAAACACCTTCCTTGTATTCTTTTGTTTTCTTGTTTCAGCAAAAAGTCTGTAAAAAAAAAGAAAAATCATTTTGGTTATTAAATTCTCTATATCTCTATATTTGTTATCTTTCCTAACACCCTATCTTAATCATTGGCACAAAAAATTATATAATTGAAATAGCCAAATTCAGTGTGTAATTTGAACAAAAACCTGTTTTAATATTCTGAAATTTTTGGATATATGTAATTCATACATAGTTATATTATATTTTTAATTTTCCTTCTTTTTTTTAACCAATCATAAAATGAATTCCAAATTTTATAATACTGTACTCAGTCTTTTTTATTTCTCAATTTTAATGTTAACCTGTCCGCCTCTGTGCAGTCCATGATTTTGATGATCACAATTCAATCAACAGATATTTCAACTTGTTTCCAATTTTGTGCTATTGCAATTCCAGCTGCTGTTAACATGTGAATAATTAAATAATACTGATTTTGTTCCATTTTCTGGTCAATAAAAAGCCTCAGGTTTTTTATTAATTGTCCCTTTAGTCATATCTGTCAACCATCTTCGCATTTTGTCCCAAAAAAATTTAATAGATGGTCCACCATATGTGAAAATAGGTTCCCAAATTTTCTTTACATCTTCAGCAAGAAAGTTTTAACTTAGGATACATCTGTCCTAGTCTTGCTGGTGCAAGGGAGATTTGGATGATTCTTATGCACACACTTTACCCTTAAATTACTGTTGACCTCTCCTTGATTCCTAAGAGGTCAGTAAGGGGTGTGCATGTGCACCAGCTTGCTTTTTGTCCCCTGTCCTAATGTTTCTCTCTTACTAGTATCATGCATATAAACATTGTTATATCTTTGTATACTACCAATACCTACTTGACAAAACAAATGAATAAAATAAAATAAATAAATATGAATTTGACCTAATTTCATCCATATTTTTTTTCTGGGCTGTTTTGAAGCTGACAGCTAAGCCAGCTAATTTGAAAATTAAGGGAGACTAGGATATATATGCATGTATATATAAAGATTATTTTAAAAAAAGATTTGCATTACTGCTTCTGTTCAGGCCCAGTTGGGCAGTCTTCCACAGAGATCAATTTGCACCCCCAAGTGTCAATTTGTAAGGGTGGGGTCTGTGTGTAAACCAGGGGCTGGAGTAGGGAGCAATTAGAGCACAGAAAGACTTCTATAACACAGTGTCCACCATAGATTCCAGGATGGGTGAAATCATGGGAGTAATAGCAGATTACAAGCCTGGCAGGCCTATAATTGTGGCTGTATTTCCAAGGGATGCCTTCTTGCGCAAGAAACCCCACCCTGCCAACAGCTAAATATTGTTAACCCTGCTAGCTGGATGCCTTTTATATGCCTGGCTTGAAGGTTTGGGGTACTCACAGGTGCCGATAGAGTATTGTTAAACCGTATCTAGTAGTGCCTTCCTACTGGTATGGATGAGGATGCCGTACTGGTAGTAAAACTGGAGTTGCGCCTGGTTTGGGGTCTCTGGTGCACAAGTATGTGTCCCAGCGAGATTTTGCTCCTGCGCATGCACAGAAGCAAAATCTCCTTGAGACAGCTCACCATAGAGGAGCTGTTTAGGGATGCGATGGTCTGGCATCCTAAGAACATGGCCTGCCCGGCATGTCTAGGCTTTCATCAGATCTCTTCTCTACTCTACTCTACTCTGCTCTACTGTACTCTATTCTACTCTACTCTTTACTCTACTCTATTCTTCTACTCTACTCTACTACGCTACTCTAATGTACTCTATTCTTCTACTTTATACTCTGCTCCATTCCATTCTATCCTATTCTATTATTTCAGACAGAAAACGGACACATATACAGTGGTATATGTTCTACTTACGAACTTAATTCGTTCCGTGACCAGGTTCTTAGGTAGAAAAGTTTGTAAGAAGAAGCAATTTTTCCCATGGGAATCAATGTAAAAGCAAATATGTGCGATTGGGGAAACCACAGAGAGGGTGGAGGCCCTGTTTCCTCCCAGGAGATTCCTAGAGAGTCCCCCACGGAGGTTTCTCCTTGCCTTTTCCTGCCCTGTTTCCTCCCAGGAGATTCCTAGAGAGGCCCCATGGAGGCTTCTCCCCACCTTTTCTGGTTACAGTTTCAGAGACTCAGGTTTGTAAGTGGGAAATGGTTCTTGAGAAGAGGCACAAACCCCCCGGTCCTTATCTAGAAAAGTTCATAAGTAGAGGTGTTTTTAGGTAGAGGTACCACTGTATATGCCAAAAGTCTTGGGTTCAATTTCCTGGAAAGATGAGCAAAAAAAAATTCTACATGGAACCCTGGAGAGCAATTGCTAATCAGGATAGAACGAGACCCATTGACTCAATACAATGTCATTTCTTATGTTTCCGATTCTTCTTTTGGGAGTGGGTGGCGGTGAAAACATCTCCCCTCTGAATAAATCTGAGACAGAGAAGCAGGAGGAAATAACAGAGCAATCAAATCAGCATCATTGAGGCCTCATCCAAAATCAGGTTTGCTTCCAAAATCTCCCTAACTGTCCAAAAGTAAAAATTCCATTGCTCTATTACTCATCTCTTGTCCAGCAGTTTTTGGAGCTAATGTTTCAAAAGTAAGCCAATCAAGTATTTTTTAAAAAAAGAAATATTTCTGTTTACCAGAAAGTTTGAAAATCCAGATTGCCACCGAGGTTTTGTTCATACACTGCCCCAGTTTGAAGACAATGGTGGCATTCGAGGTACACAACATGCTAGTGTTTTTGTGGTTAGGGAGTTGCACAATTCAACCTTTCGGTTTATCTTAATGAGTCAAACTATGGGGAAAGCCAGCAAATGAATTTAATAACAAGATGCTTTGGCTGAGAACAACCTATGTGGTCCAGTTTTACTCAAGCGGGTGATTTCCAAATGTGCTGGGTATCAAGTCCCATCATTCCCAGCCATTTACTGGAAATAGAATAGAACAGAATAGAATTCTTTATTGGCCAAGTGTGATTGGACACCCAAGGGATTTGTCACTGGTGTCTATGCTTTCAATGTACATAAAAGAAAAGAATCATTTGTCAAGAATCATGGTTACTGATCAGTTTCCGGTCACAATTCAAAGTGTTGGTTATTACCTATAAAGCCCTTCATGGCACCGGACCAGGATATCTGCGAGACCGCCTTCTGCCGCATGAATCCCAGCGGCCGATTAGGTCCCAGAGAGTTGGTCTTCTCCAGGTCCCGTCGACTGAACAATGTCGTCTGGCGGGACCCAGGGGAAGAGCCTTCTCTGTGGCGGCTCCGACCCTCTGGAATCAGCTCCCTCCAGAGATTAGAACTGCCCCTACCCTCCTTGCCTTTCGTAAACTCCTCAAAACCCACCTCTGTCGTCAAGCGTGGGGGAACTGAGACATCTCCCCCTGCCTATGTAGTTTTTGTGCATGGTATGACTGTATGTATGTTGTTTATATTGGGGTTCCTTGCTTTTAGATTTTTAAATGTACAATTGTTATTTTAGATTCTAATTATTAGATTTGTCATTATATATTGTTTTTATCACTGTTGTGAGCCGCCCCAAGTCTGCAGAGGGGTAGCATACAAATCTAATAAATAAATAAATAAATAGATGAGGTACATCTCTTAACGATTGTCATAGGGTGCAAATAAGCAGTCAGAAAACAATTAATATTAATAAAAATCATAAGGATACAAGCAACAAGTTACAGTCATAACTGGGAGGAGATGGGTGATGGGAATGATGAGAAGTAGTAACAGTAATAGTAATGAAGATTTAGTGAATAGTTTGACAGTGTTCAGGGAATTATTTGTTTAGCAGTGATGGCATTTGGGGGAAAAAACCTGTCGTTGTGTCTAGTTGTCTTGGTGTGCAGTGCTCTGTGGCGTCGTTTTGAGGGTAGGAGTTGAAACTATTTGTTTCCAGGATGTGAGAAGTCTGTAAAGATTTTCCCCGCCCTCTTTTTGACTCGTGCAGTATGCAGGTCCCCAATGGAAGGCAGGTTGGCAGCCATTGTTTTTCCTGCAGTTCTGATTGTCCTCTGAAGTCTGCGTCGGTCTTGTTGGGTTGCAGAACCAAACCAGATGGTTATAGAGCTGCAGATGAGAGACTCAATTCTGTCAACTCTGGATTGGCAGATTCAGGGCATCTTTGCCAATGCTTCAAACCACAGCATTCTCTATCTCCTCCATTCCGAAACCACATTGGGGCATCTGTCTCCTTGGGAAAAGCATATTTCTTCCCTTTTAAATTAACTCTCCACCTTGTAAGCCTGCCCATTATCCCAGCTGACAGGAGAACCCCCAAAAATGAAGGAATTCCCAAACCACCCACAAGATCAAAGAATTATTTCTTCAGTGGCTGCGTTAGAAGTTATACCTCTCCTAAAAATATTGTTTTAACAGTTGCCTGGGCTTTCCAAACCACTGTCCTTTATATATATATAAAGGATATATATATAGATCAAAATAGATCTCTGGGCTGCAGAAAAAGGCCACACAAGGTTCAATTGGTAGAAGAATTCCAGTGCCAAATGGAGAGGCCATGAGATAGAGTACATCCAAGTTTTGGGGGGGGGGTTCGGATTCCAAAACTGCTGATTAATTGAGGGGGGGGGACCACCACCAGGATACTATTTTAACCCTAAAATTAAAAAGTTTCATTTTGGGAATGTATCTCTTAGTTGTGTGACTCCAAGTTCAAGATGTTGAATCAAACAGTATCCCTTGGGTACCGTTTGTTGGGGGTGATGGGAAAAGGGGAGGTTGCATTCTCTTTTTGCTCAAGATCCCTATGTACAATTGGTGGGCCACTGTGTGACACAGAATTTATTTATTTATTTATTTACTTATTGTTATTTATTTACTTATTGTTATTTATTTATTTATTTATATTTGTTTATTTATTTATTTATTTATTTAGTTAATTAGTCCAATACACAATGAGAGTTTTAGTGGGTATATATATCTATATACACATAGTAAAATACATGATGGTTATAGAGGAGATACTCATAGTAAAATATATCTATGAAAGAATAGAAAAGAAGATATAGTAATAGAACATATCGATGGGCTTTGGCCCGATTCAGCATGGCTCTTCTTAGGTTCTTATATTCTTTTGTTCTAAAGAGGCAAATAGCTGGACAAGGACAATAAGCTGAGGGTCAGGGGTGAAATTCAAAATTTTTCGCTATCAGTTCTGTGGGCAAGGCTTGATGGGTGTGGCAGGGGAAGGATACTGCAAAATCCCCATTGCCTCCCCACTCTGGGACCAGCCAGAGGTTGTATGAGGGTTATCCGGAAAGTAAGATTACAAGGCATGTAGCTCTCGCGGGGAATGTTCGCGGGGGAAGTTGGTATTACTATCATGTAGGGGGAAGCCAATGGAAGAGAATGAGCAGTGCCAGTGGTCAGTAGATCATCGACTGGCGTTGTGGGGGAGGTTAGAGATGAGCGCCCTCATTCCGTTTCCCTCCAAGGGCAAAGTGCGCGTTGTAATACGCTACTTGAATGCTAATGGCATGAGCGTGCTGCGTTGGGTGCCCAAGATGCTTACTGAAGCACACAAAATCAACAGTCAGTGCTGCCCAAAAATGTCTTGACCATTTCAAGATTGAAGGCGAGGCTTTTCTTAACTGTATAGTGACAGGAGATGAAATTTGGGCTTATCACCCTACTCCAGAGAGCAAACGTCAATCAATGCAGTGGCGCCATACCCATTCCCCTTCAGCCAAAACATTCAAAACTCAGCAATTGGGGAGAACTTGGGCACCCATCGTGCACAAATCTTGGGCACACATCGCAGCAGCGTTCAGGCCCTTAGCATTCAGGTAGCTACTCAAAATTTCTACTACCCGTTCTCTGAACTACTCAACATTTCCGCTATCCATTTTCCGAACTACTCAAAATTTCTACTACCCGTTCTCCGAACTACTCAAAATTTCCGCTACCCGTTCTCTGAACTACTCAAAATTTCCACCAACGGTTCTCCAAACTACCCAAAATTTCTGCTACCTGTTCTCCAAACTACCCAAAATTCCCGCTACCGGTTCTCCAAACTACTCAAAATTTCCGCTACCGGTTCTCCAAACTACTCAAAATTTCTGCTACCGGTTCCCCAAACTACTCAAAATTTCCACTACCCGTTCTCCGAACTACTCAAAATTTCCGCTACCCGTTCTCTGAACTACCCAAAATTTCCGCTACCCGTTCTCCAAACTACCCAAAATTTCTGCTACCGGTTCTCTGAACTACCCAAAATTTCCGCTGCCGGTTCTCCAAACTACTCAAAATTTCTGCTACTGGTTCTCCAAACTACTCAAAATTTCCACTACCCATTCTCCGAAGTACTCAAAATTTCCGCTACCCGTTCTCCAAGCTACCCAAAATTTCCGCAACCCATTCTCCGAACTACTCAAAATTTCCACTACCCGCTCTCCGAACTACTCAAAATTTCCGCTTCCCGTTCTCCAAACTACCCAAAATTTCCGCAACCCGTTCTCTGAACTACCCAAAATTTCCGCTACCCGTTCTCCAAACTACCCAAAATTTCCACAACCCGTTCTCTGAACTACCCAAAATTTCCGCTACCGGTTCTCCAAACTACTCAAAATTTCCACTACCCATTCTCCGAACTACTCAAAATTTCCGCTACCCATTCTCCAAGCTACCCAAAATTTCCGCAACCCGTTCTCTGAACTACTCAAAATTTCCGCTACCCGTTTTCCAAGCTACCCAAAATTTCCGCAACCCGTTCTCTGAACTACCCAAAATTTCCGCTACCCATTCTCTGAACTACTCAAAATTTCCACCAATGGTTCTCCAAACTACCCAAAATTTCCGCTACCCGTTTTCCAAGCTACCAAAAATTTCCGCAACCCGTTCTCCGAACTACTCAAAATTTCCGCTACCCGTTCTCTGAACTACTCAAAATTTCCACCAACGGTTCTCCAAACTACCCAAAATTTCCGCTATCCGTTTTCCAAGCTACCCAAAATTTCCGCAACCCATTCTCTGAACTACTCAAAATTTCCGCTACCCGTTCTCTGAACTACTCAAAATTTCCACCAACGGTTCTCCAAACTACCCAAAATTTCCGCTACCTGTTCTCCAAACTACTCAAAATTTCCACTACCGGTTCTCCAGAACCTGTCCGAACCTGCTGGATTTCACCCCTGCTGAGGACGGGTAAGGAGAAGTGTCCTAAACCAACAGTGTAATTGAAGCTCTGGAATATCTTTCACAATTCCAGCCAAAGCTTAGTGGCTTTATAGACATAGTTTTAGAATATTGTTCCTTATGGTTTACTTAAGAATCCATGGAGGGGGGAGGCACAGGTGGCATTTTTTATTCTTGCCCATCTCGTGTGTCAGCACTTAATCAACCAGATTTTAGAAGACTTAAGCAGGGTTTGGCTCACACTTGCAAGGAAAACATCAGGAAATTCCAGGCTCGTAGACTAAAGTGGAATGTTGGGACGGGGGGAATCTTGCGGTTTGTAATCATTCTAAGCCCAGACATTCTAGATTTTGAAGAGGAGTTTTAGGGATAGGTTCCGAAATTATTCTATAGCTAGTGTTTGGTTTTACCGTATTTTTTAGAGTATAAGACACATGTTTTTGCTCCCTAAAAGTGGCTGAAAATTTTGGTGTGTCTTATACTCTAAAAAATACCCACAGAGTTGGCCTTCTCCGGGTCCCGTCGACTAAACAATGTCGTTTGGCGGGACCCAGGAGAAGAGCCTTCTCTGTGGCGGCCCCGACCCTCTGGAACCAGCTCCCCTCGGAGATTAGAACTGCCCCCACCCTCCTTGCCTTTCGTAAAGTTCTTAAGACCCATATCTGCCATCAGGCATGGGGGAACTGACACATTTCCCCCGGGCCAATACAGTTTATACATGGAATGTTTGTGTGTTTGTTTGCTTTTAATAATAGGGTTTTTAGTGTTTTTTAAATTATTAGATTTGTTCTTACATTGTTCTTGTTATTGTTGTGAGCCGCCCCGAGTCTACGGAGAGGGCCGGCATACAAATCTAATAAATAAATAAATAAATGAACGAACGAACGAACGAACGAACAAACAAACAAACAAACAAACAAACACTCTAAATGTAGCTTTTTTCGAAGCTTTTCTTTCCAGCCCTAACCAGGTGCTAAGGATCTTCCCAGCTCTTAACTTGCAGGCTCTTTCATTGTTACTCTCTGCAAATAATGTTTTCCAAGTCTAAGTCTTTGCAGTTTTTTTTTCATTGCTCTAACTTGCTCCAAATAAGTTTCTTTCCAGCCCTAACCGAGTCTTCGGAGAGGGGCGGCATACAAATCCAAATAATAAATAAATAATAAATAACCAGGTGCTAACAGTGTTCCCAGCTCTTACCTGCTTGCAAGCTCTTTTATTGTTACTCTCTCCGAAGAATGTTTTCCAAGCCCTGTTTTTGCAGGGTTTCTTTTATTGCTCTACTGGCTCCGAATAAGTTTCTTTCCAGCCCTAACCAGGTGCTAACAATGTTCCCAGCTCTTACCTGCTTGCAAACTGTTTCATTGTTAGTCGCTCCAAATAAGGTTTTTTAAAACTCTAACCAGGGGATAAAATAATATGCTGAAGTTGACCAGACTTAAGGGTGATAGCCAGATAAATATCTAGTAAGCAATTTTCCTCTCTATTTCCCTCCCCCAAAAACTAAGGTGCGTGTTATATTCCAGAACATCTTATACTCCAAAAAATACAGTAATTCAGATTTGGGCCTCATGCTTTTTGCAATGTTGGAAGGAAGACAAGCTAAGAAGCCGGACCAGTTCTGTGGCCAGTCAGGGAGACAAACTCCGTGGAGTATCCAGTTGGTTTTCCTCAGCAATTAAGCCTCCTCCTTTTTTTTTTGTCTAAGGCAAGATGACTTTGAGTTCAAAGTGCTGGTCCTGCACAACTTTGCCTGAACTTTTGCAGATCGTATCTTTTACGCGATGAAGTCACCCGGGTTGTAAGAAAGGAAATAGACTTGACTCAGAAATTATTAAAGTAACTAACTGGCATGAAAACTAAGGCTAAGTCCGCAACCACATTTATTTTGGCTTTCTCCCTCTTCTTCCAATCCCCTGTAAATAATTCACTGATGATTCTTCCTTTCTGCTTAGCTTTCTTTTAAGAGAGCCTTAAAGTTGGAGCCAAAGTTTCCCCACCATCATCCTTTAGTTCTCAGCGATATCTTTGTTTCCTGGAATTCGATGAATTGTTAGTTCTTACAAAAGCCTTTTTTATTTTTTAATGAAGAAGTGTCTGGCTTCCGAGGATGGAAGAAAAAGATTATGAAAGGCTTACTAACCACTGGGAAAAAGATCCATCAATGCCCTTTGATAGGGAATCCCTCACACGCAAGAGATAAATTGATTAGCATGGATCGGAGTCCGACAATTGAAGAAAAGTACTGAATTCTCAGCTCCCTTACCAGTGAAGGACTGCCGCCTTCGGTGCTAACAGTACGCCCTCTGATGTGAGATTTGGCTTCTGCACATGCGCAAGTGAAATTTTATGTGAGGACACGCACGTGAGCAAGAGAGCAAAAAATTGAAAATCGCCGAACTCTCAGTCCTGCAAGCGTCTTCACATGAGATTTTGCTGGCCTAGTTCTAGGTTGCTTCCCTCCTTGTTTAGTTTCCACCCATCGCTTCTTGTTCTACCCTCAAGTGCTTTGGAGAATAGTTTCACTCCCTCTTCTTTGTGGCAACCCTTGAGATATGGAAGACTGCTATCCTGTCTCCCCTGGTCCTTCTTTTCATTCAACTAGCCATGCCCAGTTCCTGCAACCGTTCTTCATATGTTTTAGCCTCCAGTCCCCTAATCATCTTTGTTGTTCTTCTCTGCACTTTTTCTAGAGTCTCAACATCCTTTTTGCATCGTGGTGACCAAAACTGGAAGCTCTTCAAGCATATTAGCTTAGAGTGTGTGCCATCTTTGGCTAGTCTTAAAAAAACTCATACAGGCCCAATATGGGTAGTGCCTGGGTGGGAAAACAACAGGGATATTCAGGCTACAGACAAGGAAGGGAAAACATTTTGGAAGGCAATAGTGATAAGATGCTCTTTTTATACAGACATTAGGAAAAAACATATTTTGCCACTAATCGCAAGGTATCCTGGCCACTCAGACACTACCTATCTCCAGTGGCTGCTTAAAGATAAACAGGCCATAATTACAACACAGGTGGCCAGATTCTGTGCAGTAGCAGTGGGGATTCATCGCAAGTGTGTGCCTTCATCATAGCGAGATATATACATCTTTTGTGTATTTACAATGGGTCAATTTTGGTTGCTCAGCCAAAAGTCATGAATTCTGTAAGTCATTTGTCTCCAGATGTCCAAGAGCCTAAACACCTAGCATGTCTTTGTTGACTTGGGTGACGACCAACTTTGGATGGTCAACGAACTGCTGTAAGTCAAGGACTACATTTATCACCCAAGAATCTGGTACTAGGATCAAAGAGATACTAAAATGTCTAGTTTCTAAGAATCTGAAACGGTTCTTGGATGTTGATGTTGGATTTTTAAATATTATTATTATTATATTGATGGTCTTTGACTGTAATAAAGGTCTATTATTATTAGATAACATGAATACAATTTTGTTTTAGATGTCCAGGAGTCAAGGAAACTTCACTCGCCCTCTGCAGCTCAGCTCAAACTAATGGGCCTTTCGCTAACAGATTCCTTGTGTGGGGGCTCCCTCTACCGTTCCCAGCAGTTAAAACCATGGCTAATGTTAAATACACACATAATCAGGAGTGAAGGTTCTTCTACCCTCAGAAAACTTAAACTTTGTAAGAATGCTGAATCATTTTCCTAATTTTTTCCCTTTCCCTTCTTTCAATATTTTTACTCAATCTCATAGAAACATAGATTGACAGCAGAAAAAGACCTCCTAGTCCATCTAGTCTGCCCTTATACTACTTCCTGTATTTTATCTTAGAATGGATCTATGTTTATCCCAGGCATGTCTGAATTCAGTGACTGTGGATTTACCAACCACGTCTGCTGGAAGTTTGTTCCAAGCATCTACTACTCTTTCAGTAAAATAATATTTTCTCACGTTATTATTTTTTTTCTTTTTCCTCAACAACTTCCTTGCCCAAATGGCTTTCATTGAGGGTTTTTTTTTTTTGGGGGGGGGGGGGGGGGCTGGGCTAAGAATCTGTTTTCAAAGTATCTTTTTCTTTTCAGGTTAGAATTGTGTCGCTTGCACAAGTAAAAAGTAGGAATTAGTATTGACTGCAAGTATGTATGTGGTTTTTTTTTAATGATATTTAGTTTGTATGGCACTGTAGATTTTATGGGTGTTTTTATTGCTCTTTTTATTAGCATTATATTTATGACTGTTGTTAGCCGTTTGGGGTGAGCAGCAATATAAATGCAATAAATAAATAAATGAATAAAAATAAAAAGATTTGCGTTCTGAGCCTCTGATAGGGTGACAGAAGTCAGAAGCGTTTTCTAAACGACTGCCAGCAGACTGTAAAAAAAAAATCCCTTTGTACTCATTATTGAAAGGACAGTCCAGCACAATCTATTTATTTTTTTAACAATCTGCCATAGAGATTCGACACTGCGACTTTGCCATAAGGATGGCTGTTCCATTTCAACATTCTTGTATAAATGCGGTATAATTCTCACTTTGGCTGGGGTGAAGGTGGGAGAAAGCAAGAAAAATTCTCTCTGTCTTTTAAATAATGTTTTTAATTAAAGACATTTCTACTCAAAGCAATTATCAAGATTTCACATGTCTGAGATAAATCTTCGGAGTTACCCAACCCTCTGGGGGACCTTTCAAGCCGGCTTTTTTCCACATCCTTTTCAGTTCCCTTTCTAATTTTTTCTGCAAAGAAAGGAAAAACAGAAATTGAAAGGCAAGCTGGTTTGGGAACGATGATCTTAAACCTCAGAATTCATGGCCTGATTTTAAGATTACAATCTCGTATCACCTGGATATAACAACTAAAAAAAAAACGTTTTTCCCCTTCATGCCATCACTTGGCCGAACAGAGCAGTCTTAGGTCTAAGTAACGTGTTTCCCCCAAAATAATAAATGTCCTGATATTAAGCCTGTTCTGTCTTGCACGGCAGCCAGCCTGTAATTAGCCTCAAATTAAAACTCAAACACAAAGGTTTCAAAATGAACAAGAGTCTATTTACAAAGACGTTTGTTGAACTGCACAAACACCAACCAAAACAATGTTGATAAAATAAAGTCCCACACAGTTGTTTCTCGAGCAAGTCTACTTACAATATTATTAACCCTATGAATGTCCAGTACTTTAGCAAGGTGTCAGGCCCAAAGTCATTATGTTGAGACAAAGTTTGTCAGACAAAAACACTCTTCACAGGCTCTTCTCCTCCGGAGGCACGAACGTTGGCTTCTTGCAAAGAGCACCTTCCAACTCCTCCTCCTTGTATACTCTCAGGGAGAGCAGACTATGCACAGCTGAGCTCACTTCCCCTTTCTGAGCTTCCTTAACTGCTCCTGCCTCCCCTGCATCCTTCTCACCCATAGTCAGGATCGGGTCCCTTATCTCCTCTTCCTCCTCCTCAGACCCTGGCAAAGTCCCAGTTGAGGGCTGCAAATCCCCAGTTGGGGGATCTATAACATCTGTAGGCTTCTCACACCCAGACTTTCCCTCTTCCTCCAGGTCACTGTCTGACTCCTCTGACAGCCACACAGGCAGACCGTGCCCAGATGGCCCCAATTCATCAGGCTCAAAGTCAGTTGCTAGAGGGCCTGGCTGCAAGCCAACCACAACAAAGCCCAAGAGGGCTTTTATGCCCAACTCACCTGTTTCTGCCACATCCGCCTTTCCTCGACTTTTCTCCGCGAAAACTTTGTACGTTTCATCAACTTCTTGTATTTGTGCCTATTCATCTTCCTCCTCCGGATCTTCAAAATGTTTCTGCATTCCATTCTGGGCGGGTTTGTCTCCCCTTTTTGCTCTGTCTCCTCTTCCTCCTCCGCCTCAGGGCCCCTGGAAGGAGCGGGGAGATCATAGTGCTGGAACGGCTGGGGAGCGTTTCCCTCATGAACGTTTATGATGCCTCCATTTTTAGGGAGGAAATACTGGACCGTCAGCCAGCTTTCGAGAGGCGAGATGGACATCTTGCGAGGCACCAGCATTTCTTCCAGTTCAAGGTCGAAGGAAGACCATTGGTGAGGCTTGGTGCCATTTTTGCTCGATGGGTGCGTGCTGTAACTTGTCAGAAAAGTGGCTCTGGGAGGTGGCAGGATAACAGATGGTCTCAAAAAAAAGCATCCTGTGGACAAAGTGGGAACAAAATTCATAAATACCGAATTTTTTGAAGTATAAAACACACCTTAGTTTTTTGGAGGAAAATAGGGAAAAGAATCTGCTTATCAGGTATTCATCTGGCTAGCATCCTTAGTCTGGTCAGCTTCAGCACATTATTTTATCCCGATTAGGGCTTTAAAAAAACCTTATTTGGAGAGATTAACAAAGAAAGAGATTGCAAGCCAGATAAAAGCTGGGAACATTGTTAGAACCTGGTTAGGGCTGGAAAGAAGAATTCTGAGCAAGTAGAGCAATGAAAAAAAAATGCAAAGACTTAGCGCTTGGAAAACATTCTTCAGAGAGAATAACAATGAAAGAGCATGCAAAGAGTAAGAGCTGGCAACTTCGTTAGCACCTGGTTAGGGCTGGAAAGAAACATTGGTAGCAAAGTAGAGCAATAAAAAAACCCTGCAAAGACTTAGGGTTTGGAAAACATTTTTCGCAAAGAGTAACAATGAAAGAGCCTGCAAGATAAGAGCTGGGAAGATCGTTAGCAGCTAGTTAGGGCAGCGGGATGGTGGTGGTACATTCAGAGTATAAGACGCAACCAAATTATCAGCCTCTTTTAGGGAGGAAAAAGGTGCATCTTATACTCCCAAAAATATGGTAGGTATTTGTGAGATTTTGTGAGAATAAAGTCCTGTTTATTTTATTTCCTTGCTGATTACATGCTGAAAGGAGACTCTGTCCAGCTTGCATTAAAACAACCATCATCATCATGTAACAACCCCATAATCCCTAGGCCCCATGGCAACTTGGGTGTGTATGTGTCTCCAATTTATCCCATTTATTGAGGTCTCCATCCTCCTATTCAGAGGAGGCATGACTCTCTCTTCACCCCCAGCAAAAGGAGACACACAAAATGATAGGGAAGCTCCCCACCCCTTTTTTGACCCCCAAAGCCCTGGCCAATTCCCAACCCAGTGGGAAGAAGCGGGTAGCTTCCAATCCTAGCCAAAAAGACATTGATTGATTGATTGATTGATTATTTCAATTTCTAGGCAGCCCGTCTCCCGACACTCAGGACCTGTCCTCCTTTTCTATATTTTAAAACTAATCTGTTAATTTCTGTAGTCAGAAAAGCTGCGTTGAACTATATGTGTCATGTATAGTTCAGAAAGACACGATTATGAAACACATGCACAGGGCACAAAACTTCACGTGTCTCCCCCTTGTCTCCCACCATTGCCTCTACGGAAAGGGGGCGGCATACAAATCTAATAAATAAAATAAATATTATACTTTGTGTTTACTTCTAGTGGAAATATGAAATTATTTCTCTCTTGGTGAACATGATAGCTGCAACATTTACCATAAAATTTAACATGAAGGATATTTCTTGCTCTGAAATTTCCAATACATTGGTGGAAAATGATATATGATACTCATTTAATGAAATAATTAAAAGGGATGTAAGCATAATTAGTGTATTTTGGTTTGAATTGATAAAATGTTTCATTTATTGACGTACTTTTTTCTTAAATTTTTTCATCCTCCTTTTCATTGTAAAAAAAAAAAAAGGTCCTCTTATTAGAAATCGAAGTTAAAACTAGGCCAATTCAAAATCTAAAAACCCATCAGGGGTACTAAAATCCAAATTAAAACGACCCTAAAAACCCCTATCTCAGACTCAATCCAGACAAGACGGAGGGGCTGTGGGTACTGCCTCCCAAGGACATGTCCATCTGTCCGTCCATCACCCTGGGGGGGGGGGGAGAATTATTGACCCCCTCAGAGAGGGTTCGCAACTTGGGCGTCCTCCTCGATCCACAGCTAACATTAGAATACCATCTTTTGGCTGTGGCGAGGGGGGCGTTTGCCCGGGTCCGCTTTGTGTACCGGTTGCGACCCTATTTGGACAGGAAGTCTTTGCTCACAGTCACTCATGCCCTTATCACCTCGAGGTTCGACTACTGCAATGCTCTCTACATGGGGCTATCTTTGAAGAGTGTTAGGAAACTTCAGCTTGTCCAAAATGCAGCTGTGCGAGCAGTTTTGGGCCTTCCAAGACATGCCCATATATCATCATCACTCCGCAGACTGCATTGGCTACCGATCTGTTTCCAGAAACAATTCAGTGTTGGTTATGACCTATAAAGCCCTACATGGCATAGGACCAGACTATCTCCGAGACCGTCTTCTGTCGCATGAATCCCAGCGACCGGTGGTCTCACAGAGTTGGTCTCCTTAGGGTCCTGTCAGCCAAACAATGCCGGCTGGTGGGACCCAGGGGAAGAGCCTTTCTCTGTGGGGGCCCTGGCCCTCTGAAATCAGCTACCCCAGGAGATTCGTACTGCCCCTACCCTCCTTGCCTTCCGAAAAAGTTTAAAAACTCATCTTTGCCGCCAGGCCTGGGGTTCCTTAGATCTTCTCCCCTGACCAATGAATGCTTTAGTTTGATTGTTGAATGAATAATATTGATAGTTTTTAAATTAGAATTTTAAAGATTGTTTTTAATGTATTGTTTGGATTGTTATTATTGTTCCAGTTTTTTTCTGTACATGCTGTGAGCTGCCCCGAGTCCCCGGAGAGGGGCGGCATACAAATCCAATTAAATCTAAATCTAAAATCTAAATCTTAAAACCCCCTTTTCTAAGAGGTCTCTGTAAGAGGCATACATAAGTGCACCTTTGTGCCTACTGTCCCTTGTCCTAATGTCTTTTTATCTTTTCTATCTCTACTTTATACTTATGTTAAATATACTACAATACAATACTATATTTTTATGTTATATATACACACACACAGAGAGAGAGAGAGAGAGAGAGAGAGAGACAGAGACAGAGAGAGAGAGACAGAGACATAAATAAATTCATTCACATTCATCCATCATTATTCATCATTCATCTTTACCTGCACAGCGCGATGCCCTCACGAGGGGAGCCCTCAGCCGAGAGACCAGCATGTCGAGGTCGTCTAGTGAAAAACGAGAAAGAAAGCAGGGTGGTTAAATAAAAGCGAAGAGGCCCAAAGCCGGACAGGCCCATCGAGTAAAGGCCCTATTCGAGGCTTCGGGCCTAGTTTTGAAAGAGGCAGGAAAGACCCCACGCGCGCTCTCCTTACACAAACACAAATCCATACACACAACGATACGCACGTACACAATCATATACAGTATATACCTCCCTGCCGAGGAGTTTACCATCAATTTTTTTTTAAGCCGGGGGAAACGATACGAGTGTGCACTTCCGGTCAGGCGCGCTTCAGCCCCGCTGTTTTAAAAGAGGCCCTCCCGGAAACGCGGCCTTCAAGGAAAAGGTTCTCCCCCTGTATTCCTTCCCTTTGTCGTCGTTGCTTTCCTCTCGGGGTAGAACGGCGCAGGTTGATGACGACAAGAGGGGAAGTCTAGTTGAGCTAAGCCGTCACAGAAGAGCCAACGTTCCCTACCCCTGAGCTAAGGGGTAGGCAAAGTTGGCTCCTCAATGACATATGGATTTCAACTCCCAAATTTTGAACCAATCGTGCTAGCTCAGGAATTCTGGGAGTTGAAGTCCACGTCATAGAAGGGCCAACTTTGCCTAACCCTCATGACTAAACAGATCCTTTAGCAATAAGGATCTCCAGTGTTGTAATAATGATCATTCCCTTGTTTAAAACTGGGCTGTTACATCATATTCATGTTTTTCTTTTTTAAAAAATTATAAATTCTTTTATTATAAATAGATTATAAATTCTTGTTATAAATAAAAAAACTTATAAAAAATTATCATTTCCCTTATTTTATTAACTCAATTTCTATGCTGCCTTTCTCCTGAGACTCTCTGTGGCTTACAACAAAAGTAATTTAACATGTTAGAAATCTAAATAAAATTACCATCTAAAATCCCCATAATTGAAAGCTAAAACAAATGATTCTCACACTATCCATCCTAGATTCATTCATTGTATGGGGCAAGATATTAAAATTTCAATGGCCTCAAGCCTGCCAGCAAAGGTGGGCCTTTATAAAATTTTATGGAAGGCAGGGAGAGTGGGGGCAGTAGCAGTAGGGAATCTCCAGGGGGGGGGTTTCGTTCCAAAGGGCATGGGCCACCATAGAGAAGGCTCTTCCCCTAGGCCCCGCCAGGTGACAGTCTAGCTGACAGGACCTGGAAAAGGCCAATTCTGGGACCTGACCAGTCACTGGGATGTATGAAGTGTTAAAGTATTTATATCTGTCCCTACCCTCATCCCCACCGAAGATTAAGGTAGTACTTCTACCTTAAGCTACTTTTTAAAAAACTTCTAGTACTTAAGGTCCCTTCCGGTTCTATTCTGACTGACCTATCCCATTCTTGCCTCTACTTTCCCCCCCACAACAACCTTGTGAGGTAGCTTGGGGTGGGAGAGGGGAGGAAAACTGTCCCAAGGTTACCTGATGAGCTTCCAAGACTGCGGGAGGACTAAAAGCTAACACACACACACACACACATACACAAAGAGCCTTCCCCTTTTCTGGGTGCTATTCCAACAGTTGAATTGCGACCCTCCCGTTTCTTTAATTTGCAGCCCATGACCCTGGGTGGTTTGCATTCGAACAATAAAAAGCATCAATATATATATTTAGAATAGAATAGAATTCTTTATTGGCCAAGTGTGATTGGACACATAAGGAATTGGCCATTGATGCATATGCTCTATGGACACAAGCTTTGTCTGTCATCTGCATCTCTATAACTTTCTGGTTTGGTTCTGTAACCCAACAAGACCGACAGACTTCAGAGGAGAATCAGAACTGCAGAAAAAACAATGGCTGCCAACCTGCCTTCCCTTGGGGACCTGTATACTGCACGAGTCAAAGAGGGCGGTGAAATTATTTACTGACCCATCACATCCGGAACACAAACTGTTTCAACTCCTACCCTCAAAACATCGCTACAAAGCACTGCACACCAAGACAACTAGACACAAGAACAGTTTTTCCCCAAACGCCATCACTCTACTCAACAAATAATTCCCTCAACACTGTCAACTTTTTACTAAGTCTGCACTTCTATTTCTACTAGTTTCTTCTCATAATTCCTATTTTTCCTCCCACAGGACTGTATGACTGTAACTTGTTGCTTGTACCCTAAGATTTTTATTAAGATTGTTTCTTCATTGCTTATTTGACCCCTATGACAATCATTAAATGTTGTGCCACGATTCTTGACAAATGTATCTTTTTCTTTTATGTACACAGAGAACACGTGCACCGAGACAAATTCCTTGTGTCCAATCGCACTTGGCCAATAAAAATTCTATTTTATATAAATTGCACGTTGCAAATAATCACTAAAACAGCATGAGATCAGTTAAAGGTAGCAAATCTTTCTTGAAACTTAATAAAATGGGGGAGGGGAGTAATTGTTACTCAATAGTTGATAACTGGACAGCTTTAGAGTTCCTAAGTCGTCCAATACTAGTGTTGAAGATAGAACTTCTAAAAAACAAGTCCACCATAGCTAATTTAAATGACAATGACCATGTGCAACTGACAGACCAGATTTCATCATAGATTTTGTCTGTTATTTATTATTTTGTTTTATAACTTTTGATTGTATATCTGCTGGGTGTTTTGTTTGTTCTGGTCTCTGATTGTAATAACTGTAATAGTGTCCTCCCTGGCAGCAATAAGAGTATGTCTGGGGAAAATTGGGATTTAAGAGTCATTTAGTAGAATGCACATTGTAGAGTCATTTAGTAGAATGCACATTGTAAAACCAAATGAAGTTTATTGAGAGATTAAAAAATAACCTAGAAAATAACCAAAAGTCTTTACTAGTAGAATAAATTATTTTCACATTGTCTGTTCCAAGTCAAGAATCTTGAGATTGAGAACTTCTTCAAAGTGCACTGCTGGAGAACGTTCGGCTTCGTGCTTGGAAGTGGAGTTGTATACATTTCAAAAAGGTTGTTATCCCACCGGCTTATTAGAGGGCGAATCTTTCACCAAATGTCTGGAAGCTGCCACGCCAAGTTCATACACCACACTAAACTGTCGTTCCTTTTTTCCCCCAACAACAGCTCTTCTTCCAGCCCTCTGATCCATCCACACAGCTCTCCTCTTCCACAGTAAAAATAAATGGGAAGAAAAAGTAAAACCAAATCAACTTCCGTAGTTTTGGAGCAACAGCCAAGGCCAATTATCTGTTATGAATTGTTGCTATGTGCTTTATGCGGGAGAACCACTTGGCAGTGTGGAAATATTTTTTGGATAATAAAACATTAAGGCAAAGTGCACTGTTATTTAAAAAAAAACTTTTCAGAAGCCAAAACTATATCCCCCTGGATCCAATTTGACACCAAGCGTCAACATTCTGCTTTGTATAAAAGACAAATTAGTAAAACCAGTAAAAATCTGGTACTGGGGGGAAAGAAAACATATCAGAAATTTAAACAGCTATTCAATACAGGGTTGAAGAGCCCAAGCCCAAACATTTAAATATAAAATCAAATACTTTAATGAAATGAAACTATAGGAGCAGGAGGACAGCACAGATATACCACTAAAACGGATATTCTGGTGCTGCCCACATTTCTCTCTTTAATATAAACACATTTTTCTTCAGCAAGCTAAAAACAGACAAAAACAATCATTTCTTTCAGACTTTTTGAAAAGATCCTGAGTAAATTTTTTTAATTAACTAAACCACGTAAAAGTTTTAAGCTTTATGAAATCATCCACAGCTTGGAATTGGTGACCAGCACCAGGAATTTTTTTTTCTTTTTAAAAAAAACCCACTTTCAACACGTGGAATTTAAATACTATTCCATAAGTTCTTTCTGTTTTGGATAAAAAAAATAACAACAACTATAATAATAATAAGTAGGCCTGTGGGGAGAAAAACCTCCAATTAAGGAACGTAAACATTTGCATTCTCAGGATGCGAGTTCCCAGTTCCAAAAATTACTTGAAACACATTTGCACTTTGAAAGGGTTTAAAGCTTTTCCTCCATCCTTCCCGTTTTAGCATCAGATACTTCTTCCCTCCGCAATCGCCTAATATAGGCACTAGATTTTAAGAATCTGGAAATCTCCTTTTCTGTAACAATGCAAACAGGTTCACTGTAAGAAAAAAAAGACGAGAGAACAGAAAGGAAAATGCTGTTAGCACCAAGCAAAATGTTGTTGGGGAGTGACCTTCCGAGATCCTCTGTGAGAGAGAAAGAAATTTAAGTTTTAAGAATCGGGAAGTAGGGGGGAAATCTCAACCCTCTATAAACAGTGTCCTGAGGTTCTCCTCCATAGAATCCGATGCAGGCCACAATCCTGCTTGAACAGTTCCAAGGGATATCACAAACCAGCAGGAAGCAGAGACAAAATCTAGCAGACGAGCAACAGCCCTATATCAAGACAAAGGGGGGGGGGGGAACAGTCAAACAGCCCCTCAATCCTCATTATTTAGGGTCCGTGCCCTTAACTAGTAGTCAAGACTGTTTGTAAGGCTCCAGAGTCTGGCCTTAGGCAAAAGAGGGGCTTGGCTGAGGACAGGATATGGGGGGAAGCTTTGGCTGTGTGGTCTAAATTCATCTCCGGTGTCGGCTGTGGCCGGTGTGATCCCTCTCGTAGCGATGGCTCGGCCTCTCGTACGGGTGGTGCCGCTCAGGCCGTTGATCCCTGCAGTAGTGGCTCTTCTTCCGGTACTTGCCGGTGTGCTCGGAGCGCTCCCGTTCCCGTTCTCGTGAACGGCTGCGGGATCTGGAGGAGCTTCGGCTGCGGGACCTACGGGCTTTGGGGGAGCTGTACTTGTACCCCTTGTCCTTCTTGTAGCTTCGCATTTTGGAGCTTTGGTAACCGCTGGAGGCGGCATGGCCGAACTGGTGGGGAGGTGAGTCGCTGCGGCTTCTCGAACGGCTGTGCGACTTGGAGCAGCTGGAGGTGGAATAGCTTTCGCTTTTCCTGCAGTGAGTGGGAGAGGGGAAAAGAGGAAGACAGGTTAGCTGTAGCTGCTGCGCCAAGGCAGGTTTTAAAAACGTTGAAAACTCCTTCCTTGCGTACCCAAATAAAATGAAAATATAGAAACATTGCACCCCGAATCAATGGAAAACAAAACCCTTAAAAAACAATCCGTATCTTCCTCAAAATATACAAAATGAATACAGTCTTAAGGTCTTAAGCATAAAGCTTATCAGGAAAGACTTTGTGTTGCTAAAAGTAACCGCCAGTAGAACTGACAAGGCAACTCCAGCCTTTCAGCAGCCTACCTCTTTTTGGGAGAAGGGGAGTGCGACGTGGATCGGGAATAGCTCTGGTCTCTGCTTCTACTGCGACTCCTGCTCTCGCGCCCTTTCTGAACGCTGCGGAGTCAAACAATAATGGAATTGATGCTCTGGATAGGGTCTCCCCCCCCCTCCAGTTAAACGATAAACTTTCACGGCAGAGGACAATCTTAAAAATAGGATCTCATGACAGCAAAGTTCCCCAACCAAGGCTCTTTTAAGGTGGGTGGATTTCAATTCCCACAATTCCCCAAGGCTGGCCAGAGAATTCTGGGAGCTGAAATCCACAAATCTTAAGAATGGCAGAGAAGGAGAGGGAGAGAGACAGACACACACAAACACACACTAAGAAAGAGAAAGTGTGAGAGAATGAGAGACACACACATATACAGAAAAAGACAGAGACACAGCAAGACAGAGACAAAGACAGAGGCATGCACCGAGAAAGTGTGTGTGAGAGAGAGACACACACACAAACACACAGAGAGACACAGTGAGGGACAGAGACAGACAGACACACACACAGAGAAAGTGTGTGTGTGTGTGAGAGAGACAGAGACACACATACACACACAGAGACAGAGACACAGCGAAACAGAGGGACAGAGGGAAAGACAAACACACAGAGAGAAAAACAGACACACACACACAAAGAGAAAGTATGAGAAAGACACGGGTGAGGGGGTAGAGATTCAAATTGGTGGAGGGAAACTCCTCCCCAAAATGACTCCTGTTAAGAAGAGGAAAACTTCCAGCCCGAAACCTTACCCATTAATCGGACTCTTGGACCTCAATCTCTTCATCCCTTCCATCTTCCTCTTTGCGTTTTTGACCGCCTGCACAGGAAGCGGAGAAGGCTTAACGTTGCCTTTGGCATCTTTGGGAGATTCTGGAGAAGGACAAGAGATAAGAGGTCAGGAAACCCAGCCAATCCAGAAGCGTTAGAAATGTAGGCAAGCGTTGCCCAATTCTTTGGCTGTGAGGTAGGAAAAAGAACCCCCGGGAAACCAAAAACATGACTCATCCTGGGACCCAAACAAAGGCCGTAAATCCAGCCGGGATTCTGTTCAATAAACCCTCCAACTGCTACTGGGTTGACAAGGTGACCATTTACAAATTCTTCTGGGCCAGAACATGTCAAGAGACGAACAGCTAGGTCAAAGAAGAGGCACTTCAAAATAGAACAAATTAGAGAGAATATTTGTAGCTCAGGGTCCTTGAGCTTGTTTGTTTTCTTGCAGACGATTCATTACCCAACCAGGTAACGTCATCAGTGCTAGTAAGGAATGGGATTTTCTCTGTGTTTATATTCTGGTGTCTGGCCTGGGATTCTTTGGTTGGGCTGTCATACTGATGGCCCTTTGGCAGTTTCTTCATTGGGGTGCTGTTTACTCAATTGTTGGCATTGCCTACTAGATTTAATTTAATTGACTTATATGTCGCCCAATCCCATAGGACTCAGGGCGGCTTACAAAAAAAAAATAATACAATAACAAAATAAAAGTCAAATATAAAACAGTAAAAACCAGTAAAACCACTATTAAATTCATCAATAAAAACCCTTAAATTAAGCTATGCTATCATACACACATACATACCAAGCAAATCGCAAAATCGATTGTTGGTCTGAAGTCAAAGAGAAGCTGAGGAAACTTACTAACCCACACATCCCCAGAACTGATGGCTAGGGGTTTTTTTTAGACAACTCTACTATTCCCTCCTATGCTCAGGACATTCCTGCTTATGTTTATGTCTTGTATATTGGAAGCGGAGACCCTCTTGGGAGCTTTACGCAACAAAAATCTCATTTTAATGCGAGACAATTGTTCTGTCTAGATAGGTCAACGATTAGAATAAAAAGACACACGCGCTCAAAAGATGATCATATCAAGAGCATCGGTTGAAAAAACGTTCAGGCATAAAAATAGCTAACTCTAATTAGTTCAGGCAGGCAGAGTTCCCGGATGAATGACAAGATAAGAGTAATCCAGGCTGAGCGCCAAAGAGTCATTAATTTGTCTTTGAATTGATTCTGGCTGTTTGACCAGACTTACAGTTCGTGGAAGACTGAATGAGTGAAAGAGCTCTGGAATCAGAAAATGCTCTCTCAGCTTCCGTTTACAAACAGCCACGATCTTTTACAAACATTGTTCGCCATGCCCACTTATCCCCAGACTGTCCCTTATATAGGGACCAGGCGTGGCTAAGTGTTCCCTGGAGCTACTAATGCCAAGACCCTTTCTTTCTCAGATATTCTTGCCTGAATATCATTCTCCTGACTCTTATATCTAACAGGAGTTCATCCTCTAAGTCATCTTCTTCCTCCGACTCTGTGCATACTCTAACTGGGGGTCTACCGTCTCTAATTGATCCTGTTTCTGACCCCACATCACTGTCATTCTCAGACTCCGGTAACAAGGACACTGGCATAGGATACCAATATGCATCCCTCTCCTGGCCCTAGAAATCCGTGACCAGCTGAGACAGACGTGGACCAGCCACAACGCCAAATAGTGCAGGTCCAATGGGACAAGTTATTCTAAGGCAAGGAAACACCCACCTGGTTTGGGGACAGGAGAAAACCCCGACAGTGCGAGATTCGGTGTTCCATCTGGAACGAGGCCTTTGGCCTGAGCTTTCTCCTCTTCCAACGCCAGCCTCCGCTGCTCAACCCGGCTTTCCAGGATGGCCAGGTCAACCTGAGGAATCAAAAGGGAGAGAGCCCAGGCTTTAGGGCAACCATGGCTTAGCCGAAAAGGCTGCGCGGAAGGGGCAAGCGGACGGCAAGGAAAAGGACCCAGGGATATGACGTAGTGGGAGTCCTTGACTTACAACATCACAATCGTACCATTAAGTGAACAACTTCAGGGACTCACTTAGTTGGCGGGAAAGGTTGTACAATGGGTCAAAACTCACTTCACAACCGTCTTGCTTAGCAGCGAAAAATTTCAGGCTCAGCTGTAAGCCAAGGATGACCTATATTCCTCCTCCCCACCCCACCCCAGTGCAGGCTGGATGAGAAGGTCCGCTGGAAGGGCAGGAAGGTTAGCCTTCCCAGCCACCAAATTGATCTAGGAGAGAGAAGGGAGTCTGTGGCCTCCCATTTCACCAACCTGTCCCCCACACCCCAGAAGCAGCTACTGACCTTCTTGACGGAGTAGAGCTTTAAAATTTTCAGGCAGACCTCTTGAATTTCCTGCTCCGTAGCCCCGAAGAGAAGAAACCAGTGAGGACGGTTTGGAAGAGGAATCTGCAAAGAAAAGGCATCGGCCGTTCGTCAACTAGCACTAGAGCTTAAGACTAATATACCGCTTCACAGTGATTTTACAGCCCTAAGCGGTTGTCAAGAGCCAGCCTCTTGCCCCTGACAATCTGGGTCCTCCTTTGACCCACCTCGGAAGGATGGAAGGCTGAGTCAATCTGGAGCCAGTTGGTCAGGATCGAACTCCTGGCAGTCGGCAGTGAGCCTGCAGTACTGCATTCTAACCACTTGGAGGGAAGGCCACACCCATGCCCTCCCACCACGCATGCAGACAACCAACACCAGCACACAGGCCTCACTGAAACCCCCAGACCCTTGAAGCCTGGGGACGGTGAAAAATGGCCCAATGGGCAAACCAGAACTTCAGAAAAATGGACTTTTGGTTTGCCCATTGGGCTGTTTGGTGCCTTCGAGAGGCTTCAGGAAAGCCCACTGAAGCCTGCGGTGGGCGAAACGGCCTTCTCCAAGGCCAAAAATCAGCTGGCCAGCATACACATGCACACTGGAGCTGACATAGGGCAACACTTCGTGTGCCCTCAGATATGGCTGAATGTGCCACCAGTGGCACGTGTGCCATAGGTTCGCCATCACAGCCCTATTCTACACTGCTCGAAAAAATAAAGGGAACACTTAAACGCAATATAACTCCAAGTAAACCAAACTTCTGTGAAATCAAACTATCCACTTAGGAAGCAACACTGATTGACAATCAATTTCACATGCTGTTGTACACATTCAACTTTGTACAGAACAAAGTATTCAATGAGAATATTTCATTCATTCAGATCTAAGATGTGTTATTTGAGTGTTCCCTTTATTTTTTAAGCAGTATATTTTAAACAAATGGATGTCCAGTCTCTTCTTAAAAACGGCCACTGTTGGCAGCACCCCAACTTCTGGAGGCAAGCCATTCCAATTGTCCTGTCATTAAATTTGACCTTAGTTGGCTGCTTCTCCTTGTTTCATTTCCCACCCACTGCTTCTTGCCTTGCCCTTCTGGTGCTTTAGCAAATAATGCCTCTTCTCAGTGGTAAAAACAATTCACTAAAAAGTAGCAATCCTGCTCGGCAATACAAAGGTCTAATTTTTATTTTTAACACACTGACCTGAAGTGTCCGAGCCGCAAGGTAAATGCAGGCGCAAGCAATCGTCTCCGGTTGATAACTCATAAAAACATCCGTCCTTAAGCTGTCGTTCATGTAATTCCTGAGATAATTGGGAGGGAAAAGAAAAAGAAGTAGAAACAGTTGCTAACCTGCCCTCCCCTCCCCTCCCCCAAAATTACTTCGTGTACAGTACTAAGCATCCTTTTTTTTTTTTGCAATTAAATGGAGCTAACCTTTTTCCTGCTAGCTAAACCCTGTGAACCCCAACAAGGTGGAAAAAAAGGGAACGAGCTACTTCCTCTCGCAGAAGAGCATCAATTATAGAAACATCGATCTGGAAGGTTATCAACTGCATGTGGGTGTTTTTATGAACGAGAAACCTGTTTTAACTTTCCTCTCGGCTAATAATCTCCCAGGATGGTCTTACGCCAAGCACAAGGTTACAGCGATCAAGTCATAAAGTTGTAAACCCCCCACCACCACCACAATGTGTCCACAATGCAAGAACGAGCAGTCTGCAGGGAACAGGTTCAATGGTTTTGGAGAAGGAAGGAGGTGCAGAATTCCAGAACTTTTCCAACAGCTGGACTCTTTCATCACCCGTTTCCGATGGGAAGATTCTCCGTTTGGGGGGAAAAGCCGCTGGACCCAAATCCGTTTCCAAGGAATCAGCCAGGAAAAAAGACAAACGTCCATCCTTTGCCAACGGAGATGCATAAATCGAACATGGCTTTTGGGTTCTCCTTGGGCTGTTCTTAGCCGCCCGGCTGTGACAAGGTCTCTCAAAACAAATGTTCACAAGAGTGAAGTAAAAACACACAGCACACTACCCTCCTTCGATCAATCCGTTTTGCGCACACTGGGACAAGCAAGGCAATGCGAGCGACATATTTTCATTACCTTTTTAAAAAAAAAGTATTTCCCCCCCCAAGTTGTCATCTGCTGGATTTAGGTGTTTAGAAGCTAGGCGGTATTACGCTATGGGTGCCTGCCTATTTCTTGCGAAGATTTGCACACCATATGGTTTTTGTGTAATTTCTGAGTTGCATTTTGTTACTACAAGAATCTGCCTATTCAACCTGCGTGTGGGTCTATAACAGGGGAGAAATGCTCCCGGTTCGCTCGTGCCTGTCAGTTGTTGCGAATGGCCTGCCCACCTGCTGCCATTTGGGTTTTTACCCTCTGTGCATGCACAAAACGCTTTGCGCAAGAGTAAAAAAAAACAGATGGCGGCATCCGGGCAGGTGGACAGGGCCTCGCCCTCCCGACAGACAAGCATGAGTGAACCAGGAGCATTTCATATCCCTGGTATACAATGATGAAAAAAAAATGGCTCAGGTGCAAAAATGGAAGAACAAAGTGGATGGAGGGGAGAAGGCAAACCAACAATTATTTAACAGGAAATGCCTCCCCCCCCCCAAACGCCACCAAGTAACCTAAAATTTGTTGTTAAATGAGACGCCGAATCAATTTATGCCCCGTTTTACAATCTTTCTTTCCAGAGTTAAGTGAATCACTGGCAGTTAAGTTCTGTCAGTAGCCTTGTCATTACGTGAATCTGGCTTTCTCCTTGACTTTCCTCGTCGGGAGGACGTAAAAGGGGATCATGTGACTTCAGAACACGCAACCATCATGAATAGGGGAGTCAGTTGCTGAGTGGTTTTAAGTTTTGATTATAAACTGCTCAAAAAAATAGAGGGAACACTCAAAGAACACATCCTACATCTGAATGAAATATTCTTGTTGAATATTTTGTTCTGTACAAAGTTGAACGTGTACAACAGCATATGAAATTGATTGTCAATCAGTGTTGATTCCTAAGTGGACAGTTTGATTTCACAGAAGTTTGATTTACTTGGAGTTACATTTTGTTGTTTAATTGTTCCATTTATTTTTTTGAGCAGTACATAACCATGCTGGCACAGTCGTGCATAATAGTAGCAGTCAATGTTTTTCAGTGCCGTCATAAGTTCGCACAGTCGCTAAACGAATTACTGAAATGTCAAAGACTACTTGTATTTAAGTCCACTGAAATGTTCTGAATGGCATCTTTCGACTGACTTGGGGCATGGAAAAAAAACAGTCCAGGTCAGGGGTAGGCAAAGTTGGCTCTTCTATGATTTGTGGAATTCAACTCCCAGAATTCCTGAGCTAGCATGTTTCGCTCAGGAATTCTGAGAGTTGAAGTCCACATGTCATAGAAGAGCCAACTTTGCCTACCCCTGGTCCAGGGAATGAAAAGGGAGGCTTGATAATAACCGTTCTTGGACGATGCCAGTCTAGAGCCACAAAGAGGAATGGGACCAGTTGTTGAACTAACCTTTGAATGGAGCTAAACTTCAAGTTTAGATTAGAAGGCACACCAAAATGAACTAATTATGGGGGCTTCCCAGGGTTACAGGAGCTAAATGAGCAAGGACAGCATCTGGAAACAACTGAAAAGTGTGGTTATGCAACATCAGATCTTGGACTATTCCCCCCCTCCCCACTTTATCAGACAGCAATAATTCCAGTAGAAAATCAAACATTCTAATTCAACAATTGAAGGCTTTTGTGCTGGGAGGCAATGAAGATCCAGCTTTTCAAAAGCCCAAATAGAACACCTGAGCCATAAGATGTGTGTAAGTCAGGAAAGTTGACATCCTTTAAAAAATAACAATAATAGTAATAATAATAATAATAATAATGATAATTACAATGCGATACAAAAACATAATAAATTTACAGATGCAATGTCCAGCGTTTAGAACCCCTTTTCCTCCCTCCCTCCCCAAACTTCAGCAACAATTTAAGAAAAAATAATAATAAATAGCCAAGTTGAATCAAAACATTTGCATTGAACTATAAACATGATAGCATCAAGAGCACCTGGACAGTAAGTTAACACAGGCCCGTCTTGGAAATAGTGTGGAAACAAAAACGGGAAAAGAGACTGGGAACAAAAGGGGTGGGAGGGGGTGGAGGGAATAAAATAAAAAATAAAACCAACAAGCAGCAGTTCGGCCAGTTTTTGTTTCGTTTTTAAAACTCTACTAGCGGACGCATACCACCTGTCTAGAGAATCAGCCTTTTCTCTGTTGGAGCCTGCTCGGGGTTTGACTGAAGACGCCAGTATTCCCTGCACCATTTGTGGGTGGGCAGCAGAGGTGGTCTTAGTCACTTACCCTCAGAGGCTACCCTTCGATCAAAAGAGTACAGAGAAAAAAAAGGAAAAAGTCAAAACAGGTCCTCTTTCAATGTCACGCCAAGACAGTTCATAACAATTGCTTTTTTTTTTCTTTTTGAGATCAATGTTTACACCCTGGTAAGGTTCACAGGTTTGCTGCCACCCTTTCTTACTAATGGGGTCAAGGACAGGCTGGCTAGGATTGAGATTTCAGAAAGAAATACCAACAGGGAACAGAACGGAGATATTTTAAGGATCTAAAACCTGGGGTAATGGGGATGTGGGCAAGTTCAGGGCTGTCAGGGGGGCTGTTGTAAAGGTGGCAGGGAGCCCACTAATCACCCAGAAGGTCTGTGTTAAAAGAGAGGCCCCAAAACCATTGCAGTTTGGCAGGTGGGAAAGGGGAACTGGGCTGTATGAGTGTTCACCAGCCCTTCAACTTGTACACTGACCCCTGGGCGGCTTGCATGCGCCGGCCCACCACTCAAATAGGCCATGGCCTGGTAGTAGCCCCAGGGGACCACACCTCTACTGATAGATTGCCACCCCACACCTAGAATTAAGACTCAAATTGTTTTTTCAACGGCAAACATTGCGCACAGAAGCTGTTTTCGTGCCCTTCCAAGGTTTATTTTTTCCCAGTGCTTCAAAGGGGGATAGGGGAGTGTTTTTTTGAGGGGAATGCATCCCCATTCCAAGCACAGATTGTTCTCCCTCCACCCTCACCCCCCAGGCCCAGAAATATCCCTCAAAATTTCCCACAGGAGAGAAAGGAAGAGCAAGGGGGGGGGGAGAGGAAGAGATTCACTCTCTTACCCTTTAAAGAGACAGCGCGTGTCTTTAGACTCTTTTAGAAAAGAGGCCCGTCCACTCGGAGGGACGAGAAGTGGCGTCCCGGGGTTTTTAAAAAAACAAAAGGCCATGGATACGGCAATGGGGCACGCGCACCACAGCCCCCAACTATGACACATTCCTGCCACTGCCCCGCTGGCCTCAAGAGAAACAAGAAGCATCAACTTACCATGAGGTCTGGACCAGGTGCTGGTTACGTTCACTTTCTAATACCTGAAGGTACATAACGATTATCTGGAAGATACGGGTGACGGAGTTATACACGTGGTCAAGCAGCGGAGAGAGGTATTAATTTAGAGAGGAGGCCAGCTGAACTAAGGTGCTCTTTTGTCAAGCTGCTCTGAGCCACAGCTAATTCTAGATATAGATATAGATATGCCCTCCAGAAGCAGAGAAGTGAGAGTCAGAAGTAAAAACCCGTAAAACAAAGCTTTCAATCCTGAGCATTTAACCCAGAGGTTCTTCAAACTTGGCAACTTTGTGACTTTTGGACTTCTAACTCCCAGAATTCTCCAGCCAGCATAGAGAAAGTATAGCAAAGGGAGGAGGAAGGGAAGAGAGGAGAAAGAGAGGAGAAAGAAAGAAAGAAAGAAAAGAGAAAGAATAGGGGAGAAAGGGCAGGAGAGGAAGTAGGGAAGAGGAGAAGGAGAGGGGGGGGTTTAGAAAGAATGTAAGTAAGAAGGGCTGTATGAGATAGGAAGGGAGGATGGTTAAAAAAGCAACCTTGAACTAATAAAGCAATAAGATAAAAATATAGAATATATGTAAAGATTTTGTAAAAGAATGGAATGAGTAATGAAATGATAGATATGTGAGCAATGTCTGAATGGGAATAAAAATAAAAAGTCTTAAAGTTGCCAAGTTTGGAGACCCGTGTTCCAAAGGAAAGTTAAAATTGGAGAGAACTCCTCTCTCCTTCAGTATCCACCTCAAAAACTGGACAAATTGCTGGAAAAAAAGACTGAAGCATGGCCAGAAATGAGTAAAACTGCCCAAGAGAAAAAGGGTCAGGGCATTCAAACTGATTCAGAAGCTGAATATTAAATTCTGAGAAGCAATAGCCCCTTAGACTTGTACAGTGTTTCACAATCCTGTCTAAGCGGTTTACAGGGTCAGCATCTCGTCCCCCAACAATCTGGGTCCTTATTTTATGGACTTTGGAAGGACGGAAGGACGAGATGACTTTGAGCCAGTCAGGATTGAATTCCTGACAGCGAGTTATCCTGCCCTTCGGAGAATGGCGGCATACAAATCTAATAAATAATAATAATAATACTGCATTCTAACCACGGCTCAGTATTAAAAATAAAAATTATCAGAAAGGAATTATTTATTTTATTTACTTAAATTTAAATTTATAGGCCACCCATCTCCTGATGGACTCAGGGTGGAAATTTTTAAAATTCAAGGAGCAACAGTGCATGGGCGATGGGTATCCTAAATTGGTATCCTATTTTTAGGATAGCCCTAAACTATGGCTGCAAATATCCTTCTTTCTGAAGCTGAGAAACCAGATTTCATTAATGCAAAAACATTTTATCCAGGGGTTTCCCCCACTTCCCCTCTATTCTACTCAAGTTCAGGGTGAGCGAGTCATAGCTCAGAGTGATGGGCCAGCCGACAAGGTTTAGGATAAACAGTCCGCTCACCATGCTCGTTTCCAAGAAAACTTATCAGGACTTTACTGATAATAATTGACTTTATTATGTCATTATGGGCTCTGATCAGAAAGATTAGAGAGTTAGGGATGCAATTTGGTTGGGGAGCTGTCAAGGAGCCTGAGTGGGAAAGCCTCGGGCCCTTTTCCTGGCATAATCAAGAGACAAAAGGCCAGGCTGTTTGTGAGGCATAGTGTAAATTCAACCACCTCTGATAGGATTCCTTTACCAAAAAGGCTCAGGATTAAGAAGACACAGTCTTTTTACTGCCTGGGGTTGCCAGCTTGTTTCACTCTCATAGATACTTGAATGTTGTTGAGTCCACCCACCCACCCAAAACAAAGGGAAAGGGGGTAAAGGAAGCCACACAGGAAAGCAGAGAAGTAGAAAGAGAACAAGAGAATCCCTTGCACAAGGGTTTGAGCATCTGGGAATATTTGGATGCACAAACGAGATACTGAAAAAATTAGAGTTACCTGGACATACAAAAGACACTCCTGCCGTGCGGATTGAAACAAGCAATCCTTAACATAGAAAGGCCATCAACGCTTAAATGGGAAGCCATCCATTCAGTCTCACATGAAACAGTGGGCCTGAAGAGGTATTTCTTCAAATGAGTAGGTGGGAGCGGGGGAGAGACCCAGATTCTTTGGTCTGCCCAGGCAACAGATATATAAGGAAGAAAAAAACAGGAAACCCAATACAAACCTTGTGAGGATGCTTCACATGTACGCAAAATCCAAGTTCTTTCAAAACTCTCCTCTCTGCCTTGATGATTTGGTTCTTCAAGTTAACGTATTCTTGATCCAGTATTAGGGGTAAGGGTTTCCTGCGTGAAGAAGGAAGGAAGGAGGTAGGTCTTGGCCGAAACCTCAACAGCCTAACGCCATTCTAGGAGTCTTAATGCCAGGCTTTTGTATAGTCTGGATGGAAAAATCAGCTCGATTGAAGCCACAGCCCTCATGTTCTGACCCAGCTCCCCAAACACAACAAACCCCCTGAAGCGAACTCAAGATTCCTTTATTAACAACTTTCTCTCACACCACAGGCTAATAAGACCATCTGACTGGGAGATGAATACTTCTCTGCCACATCCATTCATCTCCACCCCCTGCCTTTTATCCCCAAAGCTAAGGTGGGGCCTCTCTAACAGCGGTGGCTCTTCCATCCAAAAGACTGGTCCATAGATTTCCGCTGCTCTCCTCTCCTCTGCCTTCTGCGCATCAGACACTGGACCCAGCCATTTCTCCTCTTTCTCATCAGCCACCTCTAGACCTGGGGGCTGTTGACTCTCCATCTGAGGGCTGAAAGAAGGTCCAGGCTCTGCTTCTCTCTCTCTCTCTCTCTTTGACAGCTCTATTCCCTCTTCCCCCTTGGAGCTCTCAGGTTGCCTTGATGCTGGCCCTGACAACCAGGCCTCCTCTTCCTCCGATTCGGCTGAAGTGGTCGGCAGGCCACACAACACCTCATATCCCTTGACAGTTGAAGGGAACCAGATCGAGAAAGGTTTAAATTCTCCATCTGGAACCTGCAGGATCCTTTTGGTGAGTTTCAAGCCCAAATCCCCCCCCCCCCCCCCCCGGTGTCTTTTAACAGATCCTTCTGCCGCAGAGTGAGATTTTCTTCCTATGCAAAGTTTCACTCCTGTTATAGCCTTCGGCAATTATATTGCTTCTAGCAACAGAATTGCAGCCTCCCTCTTGCCAAGATTGAGAGCGAAAAACCTGGATATAAAAAGAATCCCAGCAACCATCTCCTTCATGAATGGAGGGGGTATAATCACTGCAAGGCCCTTTCCGGATTGGCTGGGGAGCCACAATCCAAGAAAAATGGGATCCTTAAAACACCCCCATATTGTGAGTGGATGCAGGAAAAGTGGCCAGACACAGGAAAGGCAAGGCAAGTGGATTTGTGCGTGTGTGTCAGGACCAAGTTGTACAAGAATTGTTGCGAGGTCAAACTACAACCGCAAGAACTAAACCCCCTCCCCAAGCCCATCATATTACAGACTTACTTTTTCTCTCTCAGTAACCGAAGTCTGTGGAATACATTGATCACGTCTCTTATGCGCCGTGGGGCTTCTTCGATTTTGGAAGCCAAATGAAGACAGGCCATCGACACGTGCTGGGAACAGACAACGGAAATTTCGTTCTGAGCTGCGAGAGAACCATTGGGACGATCCGAGTTTTTGAGCTGGTCTTCACGCAGCCCATCCAACAGCACCGAGCTGCCCTTTCGTCTCTGAGCATAATCGGGGGGAAAACATTTCACAGGTAATCCTCAACGTGTAACCATTCTTTTAGCGATTGGGGTTACTGTGTCCCCTTATGACCGTTTTTCACACTTACACAGGGTGGTCCAGGGGGAAAGCATTTTGAAATTCCCTGATATTTCCCTGTAACTTGCGATCTAGTTAAGGCGCGGTTGTAGATGACGTCAAACAGCTAAGCCGTGGAGAAATATTGGTAGCTGAGGAAGCAAGTTGTTGCCACAGTTATGCTCATTTTTGCTTGACTCTGCCCAGCAGCGCGATCCGTTGTTTTTTTTAACATGATTTTCCCCTGGCTTTTAAACATTTTAGTAGTTTGTCGTCCCCTCCCCCCTGATTTATTCTGTTTTTTTCACTATCACAGCCTATTGCTGCCTGCCTGCAGCCTAAATCAGCTGATGGTTGGGAAGTCGATCATCAGTGGCTTGTACTAATGGGCTCTCTGTGCTGTTTGCTGGAAGGAGGCAAATTGCTGGGAGGCAGAGGCCAAAGGTGGGGGTGGCTGGGCAGGGCTACATTTGGTATATAAGACACACCCAAGTTTTCACCCTCTTTTAAGAGGAGTGGGGGGGAAATGTGCAGCTTATACTCAGAAAAAAAGGATCTGCAGTAACTCAATTAGTAACTGTGCCAAGGTCGTAAAATAGGGCAAAATTCACTTAGCAACTCACTCGCATAACAATGGAAATTTGGGGTCAACTGTGGCTTTAATGACTTACTTTTTAAAAGGCTCTGCCATTATGGATCTGAAAAGTTAACTCTTCACTCACTCTACACACCACTGAGATTCAGGAAGGGACCTTATCATTAAGCTCCTCCCAGTTAAACTCCAAAAAAACCCCTCTAAATGACATCATTTTTGCTTTCATAATAACTTTTGGAAAGAAAGAAAAAAAAGCATCTTTTCGGTGAGTCATCTTTTTCTGATGCAGAAAGTAGAATTTCTCAATCTTTAAATGTCAGCAGTGAAGTAAAAGGAACATATATTTCAATCAACTCCAAATTTAGTGTCAATATGACACATTATGGATTCATATTAAGACAAAACTCAAGGCCTGAAAACATTTGTATTCGAGATCAACAGTAATGTCGACTGGAGTCCTTTGGGAGTTGAGCGACATATAAATAAAATAAAATAAAAGTCAGCTTGAGATGTTAAGCAGAAAAAACTCTGATGTTCCAAAATGGCAACAGAGTTTACAGCCACCCCCGCCCTCAGTTTCAAATATCAAACCACGTACCTGCATGGAATGCTTCACAAATGATTTTGTATAAAAGAAACGCTGGAATAGCACCTGCCCTGTAGCCATAGCCACCTGGAAAACAAAAAAGCAGAGGCAGTATATATATTAATACTCTTCCAATAAAAAAAATTAAATGGAACATGAGCTCTGAATCTATAAACAATCTGCAGTTGTATTTCCCCCCATCAAAAAAGAGCCGGGGTGGCGCAGCAGGTAGAGTGCTGTACTGCAGGCCACTGAAGCTGACTGTAGATCTGTAGGTCAGTGGTTCAAATCTCATCACCGGCTCAAGGTTGACTCAGACTTCCATCCTTCCGAGGTGGGTAAAGTAAGGACCCGGATTGTGGGGGCAATAGGCTGGCTCTGTGAAAAAGTGCTATTGCTAACATGTTGTAAGCCGCCCTGAGTCTAAGGAGAAGGGCAGCATAAAAATCGAATAAATAAATTTAAAAAATGTCTTCTAAGTTTGTTTTATACCTAGCTTGACTTGGGAAAAACTCTTCCAAAGTAACCGTTTTTCCTTATCTTTCCTTATTTCCTTTTTTAAACATATTTTTATTAGATTTACATTAAAAAAACAAGAAAATACAATACAAACCAACCCCCCCCCAAATAAAAAATACATTAAACAACACACTAACAGAACCCCTAGGGTTCTCTCACAGCAATTCATATCAACAAGTTACATTAATACGGTTTGTATAACTTATATTATTTCTCTACTATTCTTTCCCCCCCCCCAGGAGTATCTTTTCTTTATAACTCAGTTGCAACTGATATAGTCTCATATTATTTACAAAATGCCATTTCCATTAATAAATTGAGTATTAACAATTCTATATATTTCATTTATTTATTTTATTTTTTCCTCCTTTCCAACCAATTGTAAGTTCCAAATTTTGTAATATTCCGAGTCCTCCATATCTTTTACTATTGAGAACTTAATTTTGGCAATCACACATATTGCACAGGTTATACTTCCCAGTGTCCAAGGAAATGAGGGGGAGAAACCATTTAATGTATTTGAAAGGACGGCCCTGTCTTTTCATCACTTCTGGTTTCTAATAGCAGGCAAGTGAGAAAAGGGCATTGTTTGTTTGGTGTCAAGACACAACTTAAAGGGATTCTAAGGTGGAAGACACTCAATGAATGGCCTTCCGCCCCTTTCTTTGAAAAATGAAAGAGGGGGAAGCCTCTTTATTGCCCCAAAGGCCCAATGTTTTTTTTTTAAAAAAAGAACCCAAGGGGCAATTTAAAAACCCACTCTGCCTAAGAGACAGTTTGGAAGAGAAACCAAAGACAAGATTCCTCAACAATGGGAAAGGGAATTTGGGGATGAGTCAGCCAGAGTGAAAGTCTGGGAGTTGTAGCTCCAAATTACTGTCATTCAGTATGCCCTCAAAAAGAGCAGTAAACAGCTGGTTTCCTTGGCAAACAACAAAGAATTGCGAGGGAGGGAATCGCTGTCATTTCAGGCCAAAGGGCTGTTGCATCACACACATTTCCTGGAACAGAATGCCGGCTTGCCTGAGCTGCTGTTAGAACACTTCTGGTAAAGAAATATTACCCCCCCCTTTACCCCCATCCTTGCTTCCTTATCAGGACTCCCCCTTGAGAAGTTTTTATTTTTACAAACCTGGGAATGTTCAATTGTTTAATAAACGAAAAGAAAAAAGCCCTGAGGTTTAATCAGCCTGGAGAAGAAAAGGAAGCAGAAACAACTAATTCAGGGGCAGCCCATTTGTACTAAGTTCCTAAAGACTTCCTGGACTTAGAACACTGCATGCCACACAGATTCTTCTTTTTAACACTTTAAAATATCTAGGGGGGTGTTGGTTTTTTTGTCCTGAGAAGAGAATTCCAAGTTCTTTCATCTTCCAGTTTAAATATAACTTTATATTTATACATTCCTTTTCCTTTATTTGACTTCAAGTGGAAAGACTCACAATCTAGTGACATAAGTATCAATAACAAATGTCTATGGAGATTCTCAGTCATCTATATCAGGGGTGGGCAAAGTTGACTCTTCTATGACTTCTGGACTTCAACTCCCAGAATTTCTGAGCTAATCATGCTAGCTCAGGAATTCTGGGAGTTGAAGTCCACAACTTAGATCTTTAGTTATTAGTGTTCCGAGGTCCTTGACCGAGTGGGGATTATCTGTGATAATTTGTTTATTAAGTTTGTATTTGAAGCGCTTTTTCAAGAGGCAACTGGACTTTCTATGAGATGAAGCTGCTTGTTGGATGGGAAGCGAAATGTCTTCAAAGAAAAACCACACAAAGTTCAGTTGCCTCTTGAAAAAGCACTTCAAATACAAATTTAATAAACAAATTATCACAGATAATCCCCACTCAGTCAAGGACCTCGGAATACTAATAACTAAAGATCTAAGTGCCAAAGCCCACTGCAACAACATCGCTAAGAAGGCCTCAAGAGTTGTTAATCTAATTCTACATAGCTTCTGCTCTGGAAATCTCACATTACTTACCAGAGCTTACAAAACTTTCGCCAGACCCATCCTCGAATACAGCTCATCTGTTTGGAACCCATATCACATCTCAGACATTAACACCCTTGAAAATGTTCAAAGATACTTCACAAGAAGAGCCCTTCATTCCTGCACTCGAAACAGAATACCCTACGAAACTAGACTTACAATCCTGGGTCTTGAAAGCTTAGAACTACGACGCCTTAAACATGATCTAAGTATTGCCCACAAGATCATATGCTGCAATGTCCTGCCTGTCAGACTACTTCAGCTTCAACCACAACAACACAAGAGCACACAACAGATTCAAGCTTAATATTAACCGCTCAAAACTTGACTGTAAAAAATATGACTTTAGTAATCGGATTGTTGAAGCGTGGAACTCATTACCGTACTCTGTAGTATCATCTCCTAACCCCCAACATTTTACCCTTAGACTATCCACGGTTGACCTCTCCAGATTCCTAAGAGGTCAGTAAGGGGCGTACATAAGCGCACTAGAGTGCCTTCCATCCCCTGTCCTATAGTCTCTCCTATATCTCGTATTTCTTCTCTACTATATCCTCTATAACCTTCATTGTATTATTGTGTATTGGACAAAATAAATAAAAATAAAAAACAAATTTGGAGGGACCTTGGAGGTCTTGTGGTCCAAACAGGAAACTCTAGACCAATTCATATGGAGACTTTATATTAAAAAAAGTTGTATAATGACAAATGCAAACAAGAAGTCCACAACCACATTTGTACATAGAAGGCTGACAAACATCCTATGGTCAGTATTGCACAGTGATACACATCCAAAATATTTTGGAACTATGAACCAAAGAATGAAACAAAACTTGAAATCTAACACTACTATATTTCAATTAGCTGAGCAAAGAAAAACTTTTGAATGACTACAGGACTATCATATAGGAGAATTAGACTAGTACTGTACATGTCAGTACCATTGATGACATAATAATACAAGTCATAATCTAGGATTGTTTGGAATTTTGAATTTCATTCTGAAGTTTCAATATTGTTCAGTACTGGTCCGGATTTGTACAGATCGAAACTGACAACTCTGAACAGAATATCCTCAGATTCCAAATTTTGGAATTAGTTCCTAAAAGTACCAGCAGCTACAAAATCCCTCATTGTTATTAAAAATGAGCACAGATGGTACATGTCCACAAATCATAGTTTCATAACAGCCTCTCATCCTTCACAAATGCATGATCTAATACTAACTTCCTCCAAAGAGCAGCACTATACCTTAATTTTTGTCTCTTTCTGTACAACAAATAGGCTTAGAGGAACTTTTTTCTTTATTTGAGATTAAGTTACAGTGACAACACAAGGATGCTTGGATTGTTAACAATGCCCTCTCCATCCAGCACAACCCACACACTGGTGAAGGTAGATCATGTGCTCAAGAGGCACTGTTTCTCTCTTTTTTGATCCTGGCCAGGTTGTTTAAGGCATCTGCATAAAGGGTTTAAGGCAGGCTTAAGTCCTCCTTTTTAAAATGCTAATAGGGACCATTGTCCCCAGCTCTCTTTACACTAGATAAGGTTGCAAAGAGGAAGAAAACAACTTGGAAAACAATCTCTCAGGGACACTTCCCCCTCACTTAATCTAATCACTTAAAAAGATGATTAAATTCTAAACAGTAAAAGAGCAGAGAAGCATCTTAATTAACTGAAAGTATAAACAGGAAGGGAGCAACAGCAGCTAAAGGGGGGGTCTGAGTGGGGGGGGGGGGAACGAGGAGTACGTTGGACTACAATACCCATCTCCTGGGGAAGTTGGGAGTTGTAGTCGGCCAGGATCTTAATGGATTAAAAAAAGAAAGAAATAGAATAAAGCCAGTGTAGAAATAGAATAAGTTAGTGTTTCTCAACCTTGGGTCCCTCTTGAAGAGGGGTGGACTGCAGCTCCCAGAAAGCTAGAAAATGGGGGAAATATGGTAGTTGTAATTTGGAGGTGGGGAGATTGAGGAGGAAAAAGCAGTTAGTGAGGAGCATGTTTGGACTACAATGCCCATTTTCTGGGGAAGCTGGGAGTTGTAGTTGGCCAGGATCTTTAAAAAAGGGGTAGACAAAGCTGGTTCTTCTATGACTTATGGTCTTTAATTCTCAGAATTCTCAAGCCAATCATGCCAGCTCAGGAATTCTGGGAATTGAAGTCCACATGTCATAGAAGGACCAACTTTGCCTACCCTTGTCTTAAACAGAATTTTTAAAAAATAGAATAAAGTCATTGTAGAAATAGAATAAGTCAGTGTTTCTCAGCCTTGGGTCCTCCTCGAAAAGGGGTGTACAACTCCCAGAAAGCTGGAAAATGGGGAATTCTGGGAGTTGTAGTCCACTCCTCTTCAAGGGGGACCCAAGGTTGAGAAACACTAACTTATTCTATTTCTACGCTGACTTAATTCTATTTCTACATTGACTTTATTCCATTTCTAGACTGATTTTGTTCCGCTTCTACACTGACTTAATTCTATTTCTACACTGACTTTTTTTTTTATCCGTTAAGATCCCGGCCGAACACAACTGCCATCTTCCCCAGAAGATGGACATTGCAGTCCAAACCGGCTCCTCACTAACGTTCCCCGCTTTTTCCCCCTCGACCCCCTCCCCTTTTTAACCGTCTCCCAACGGCCCGAGAGATTCGAACGAGGCACGAGGCCTCCTTCCCTTTCTCACCTGAGGAATCCTGAGGAGAATGCCGGCCGACTGGATGAGCTCACAGCCCGTGATCCGGAGCTGATTTTCGGTCTCGGCGTCGAGGCCGTTGCTCAGGGAAGGGGTGAAGCGAAGCGTCTCCTCAGGCAGGAGGCAGTTCTCCAAAGTGAGCAGCACTCCCGAGTAGAGCCGGTCGCCGATGCGGATCGCCCCGGGCGGAGGCGGCGCGGGTGGCGGCGGGAGATGGCCCTGGGCGCCGCTACAAGACGACGACGACGACGAAGACGACGAGCAGCCGACCAAAGCTGCGGCCGACCTCGCCGAGGCGAGTCCGAAGCCGGCTGGAGCCGCCGCGGGCGCCAACATCGCCGCCATCTTGTCCGGACGACGTCGCCACCTCCGCTCCCTCAGCGACGGATTCCTCTCCACTTCCGGTCTCCTCGCGCCCGGCTTCCGGCTCGTGCTAGCAGCCCGACTCCGCCCTGAGGCCGCGGCGTCGCCGATTGGCCAGCCTTCGGGAGACCTCGGCTTTCCCATTGGCCAGCGCCAAAAGAACATTTTTCCCCCCTCTCTCTCTTTCTCCCCCCCCCCACCTCGCGTGACGCAACGTTGGAAATTTTCAATTTCAACTCCTCGGCGGAAGTTTCGCACGAAGGGGAAAGAGAGCGCGAGCGAGAGACAATCGGTGATTCCCGTCATGCAACGCGCGTGCGCGGGGGGGGATTCTTTACTCAAGGAAACGTTGGGCTCTACCACTTCAAAACGCGGGGGTGAAGTGTGGTAGGCGAGTGTAGCCGGTTGAAGGGAATCGGCCGGCTTTACGTTTTGCCAAATATCCTCCACGGAGAAATAAGAAAAGGCTTTTTTTGATAACCTTTCCTCTTATTTTTCTATCCTTTCAAAAGGGGAAGAACTTCTCCATCGGCTCCCCCCATTCGTTGTGATGGTACGACCCAGGTACATTCAAAGTTCTGGATTCCCAGTTTCAATGGATTTGCTTGCCAAAAATGGCAGAATTAAATCTATTCTGGTTATTTCGTTAAAAAACAAACAAACCTCTGATGATAGTTCCCGTGCTAGCTCAGAACTATGGGCATTGTAGTCCTCCTTTCCCTTTTCAGTTATGAACATACACCAAATCACCCTGGGGTCCCATCCACTGCAGCATTTCCTATTATTACTGACATAAAAAGCTTTACCAAGTGTGCTCACAATCAGAAGTGATTTCCTTATATGGGCCTTGTGCTGGTTGTCATGGCAACTAGATATCAGAACACTGTTTTCCCCAATGCCATCACTCTGCTAAACAAATAATTCCCTCACCACTATCAAAATATTCACTAAGGCTGCATTTATTTATTTATTGGATTTGTATGCCACCCCTCTCCGAGGACTCAGGGAAGCTCACAACATATCAAAACATTACTATTCATTATTATTAGTTTTCTCCTCTTTCCTATCATCCATCTTCTCCCACTTATGACTGTATGACTGCAACATGTTGCTTGTATTTTTACAATTTATATTAATATTGTTCCCCGGTTGCTTATTTGTACCCTGTGATAATCATTAAGTGTTGTACCTCATGATTTGACAAATGTAGCTTTTCTTTTATGTACACTGAGAGCATCTGCACCAAAGACAAATTTTCCTTGTGTCCAGTCACGCTTGGCCAATAAAAAAAATCTATTCTATTCTATTCTGGGAATAGCAGAGTGTATGTGTATTTATACAGTGCCTGTAATATGTGACTTTTTAGTTGATTATTGGGGCCTGTTGATGACTGGCTTTTAAATCGTTGGCCTTCACCTTCGGGAAAACTAGAAGCCTTTAATATCAATTTGCTCAGTTTTAAGTGTTGCCCCTCATGATTCTTGACAAATGCATTTGAGAGCATCTGCACCAAAGACAAATTCCTTGTGCATCCAATCACACCTGGCCAATAAAGAATTCCATCCATCCATTTTATTAATTGTACTTGATATTGTCAGATTCCCATGATGCCATGCAGTGGCAACTCTGTAGGCTGTGTTTTTAAGTTCAGGATTGGCAGAGCCTTGCTGGGTGATGGCGTAATGAAAGCAAATTAGGGCAGTTCCTAATATGGCTGTCTGAAGGAGGTACAGTAGATCTTTGTTATGTAGAATAGACTGGTCCAGACTACCAACAAAGGTGGAGGGGGATGAATGAGCTGGGCCATTCCTTAATGGCACACTGACAAAGATGGACGGGGGTTACTAAGAGTAATTTTTCTACCTAAAAGCATATTTCCGTGGATATTCTATATAATACTGTATTTTGCTTTTTTAAATATCTCTTATATTTCATTTTTTTAGGAGGGGGTGGATGTTAACTTCCTACAATATGCTGGTGATTAGGACTCCTGTTCACCGAGGAAAGGCCCCACTTCCCAGACTTCAATCACATCCCTGGCTGTTTTTGTGCCTGCTCATCCGACAATCTTAGCAGCTGTAAAACTGAATGTGTGTTTTTGTTTGTTGCAATATGAGGCTACCTCTGTCGTCTGACCTCTTGCTTCTGTCCTGTCTGTCCTAAATAGTCATGGGGCAATCCATGCAGGGGATCTGGTAGATTACACTGGAGGTATCTCCCACCTCCAAGCAATCTCTACAATGCGTAATTCACCCTCGTACAGTTACTCTGAATTTTTGTGTTTTGAGAACTTGGCTTCAGAAATATGTTAAATGTTAATAATCAACACCCTTTAACGTCATCCTTTGCTTTAGTGTAAAGTTCATTTTATGCATGTACGGTATTCTTCTCCCTTTGTTTTGCTTCCGGTGTTTTACTGAATAAAAAACTGGGGAGGGAAATTACGTCTCTGAGCTAGATTTTACCCAACAACTTAGTGCAGATGAGAGATACCTGGTTATATTTAATATCTCGATACCTGAACATAAGAAGAGCCGTGCTGATTCGGGCCAAAGCCCATCGAGTCCAGCATTCTGTTTCACAGAGTGGCCCACCAATTGTCCATGGGGATCTTGAACAGAAAGGCAAAACCCTCCCTTTCCCTTGACCCCCAATAAATGGCACCCAGGGGACTCCTGACTGCCTCAACCAACATAGAGGCAGTACTTGGACATCCCTTTCAATAACCACTGATACACTTGGCATCTCTGAATCTGTCTAATCCTGCCTTGAAGCTATCAAGGCTGACAGCTGTCACAACCTCTTCTGGAAGTGAATTCCATAAACCAACGACCCTCTAGGTAAAGAAATATTTCCCTTTATTTGTCCTCACTTTCTTACCTATGAGCTTCGATCAAGTCACAACTTAAACGCCATCTTTCAAGGCTGAAGAGACCGAGGCGTTGCAACCTGGTTTCATAAGGGAGGTGCTCCATTTCCTTGATCATTCTTGTTGCTCTTTCTGCACCTTTTCCTGTTCCATTATATCCTTCTTGAGATGCGGTGACCAGAACTGTACACAGTACACAGTGTGGTCTCACCATCGATTTGTACAGAGACAATACAACACTTACCGACTTATTTTCGATTCCCTTCCTAATCATGCCAAGTATGGAATTTGCTTTTTTTACTGCTGCCGTGTACTGGGTTGACATCTTCATTGAGCTGTCCACCAAGACCCCAAGATCCCTTTCTTGGGTTGTCTCAATATACCTGGATATATTTGAATAGCCACAAGCCAAGGCCCAAACTGGATGACTTTCAGTAATCATCGATTTGGTTCAAGCAGGGAGAGGAGAAAAAATAAACCATTTTTATTTTTTAAAAATGTCTCTTTTCGATTTGAGCAGAGCTCATCGGGAGCACGTCCCCTTCACGGATGTTTCAATAGGCGGGAAAATATTCCTTCAGATTCCTTCCCTTCCCCCTGAGCTGCAAGCAGTCCTTCTTCTCCTCTTCGTTTGGCTAAAGCAGCTAAAGATTTGAACGTCTTTGGTTCATAGATAGCTAGATCAGCTAATGATTTCCGGTTCAGTTCTAATTGACACTGCAATGTGGGAGAGATAAAGAAAAAAAAGAGAGATGAGTTGGTCTGATTCTGGATGTGTATTTCCTGTTATTTTTATCCTATCCAACCAGCAGATAAAGGCACAATTGGAATATATTGTATATATTTTAGTTGTCATAGACAAAGAAATATTAGGGGGAGGGAATGGTCTCTGAGGATGGGTTATGCACTGTATTAATTTTTTTCCTTTTCCTTTTTTTTGTATTTAGATATATGTGTGCTATGTTTGTATTACTTATATTTAAAATAAAAAATAAAAAATCCTATCCAACCATTCTCAAGCAAGGAAAAAAACCCCAGAATTGAACTTTGTACAACATATATATTGTTTTATATATACTAGAGAATTTGGCCTGCTATGTATATATTTGGACAGCCTACTGCAATCCTTCCCCATTTAAAAAAAAAATAAATTTAAACTCACTCATGCTCACATTGATGAATCATAGCCCCTATGGCCATCAATGAGACAGAAAAAAATAAATAAACCAAAACCCACCCCACCTTAAAGTAAAAGAAAACATTCCACATATAAATTTAAAAGGATAAAATAAAGCAACACTAACAAAAAAAGTAATGCTAAATTGGTGGTGTCTTTTCATCGCCTATAGGCTACAATGTTGAAAAGCATCTGGAAATTTACAATAGAAGAAAGGGGGAAAAAAATCAAAGTCAATTACCTTATAAAGGCCACTTATGAAATTATGGTACTTCACACCATGCTCTAGCGATGCCGCTTCGATCCTGGTTTCCCAAAGCTGAAAATGCAATATTCGTAAGATTTCAGTTAAGAAGATGTTTGCATAGCTGTGGGCCATCCCTATATTAGAAATCCAAACCTAAAATGAATCTAAAACCCTGCTACTTAAAAACAATCATGCACATTCATCCCATAATAATATATATTCACATCGTGGTGTGGGCTGGAGTAAGGTGTTAACACTCAACAGCCCCAAGCCTGCCAACAAAGGTGAGTTTTAAAACCTGGCAAAAGGCCAAGACGTAACTTGTGCATGGACAATGGCTATGGAATTTGATCATTTTTAACTGAAACTATTACATAAAAACACACACAAGACATTTTATATAATATTCAATTAAGGATGACCATATTTCTTTCATCTCTCTCTCTCACACACACACACACTTTACATTGTTGTATTTGCATTGTTGCTTGCTTTTCTCTTTTTGGTTATTCAACTTTGTCCCAATCTAATAAATAAAAAAAAGCACATTTGCTTAAATGATCCCCCAGCAATTACAGAAGGTAGAAACCCAGCAGAAAATGGGTGCTTCAGTATGCACAATAATTTTATAAACATCTCAGGGTCCATTTGGAGCGAGCAGCATAGAAATACAAAATAAAATACAATAAATAAAATAAATGCCTTTGGCTCTTCCTTACAATCCTCATATCTTTCTTTTTGAGGAACCTGGCCCTGGTGGCGTACACAAAGGCCCTCCGAACAGCTCGGTACGCCAAGCTATAGCAGCGGTTCTTCCGTCCACGAAAATGCTGGAGAGGAGGGAAAGGAGGACGCACAGAGATCAAAACAAAAATATTCCCAATCCTCCTCGATACAAGAAGCTCCTAACTCATCAAAACCAGCCTTTGAAGGTGTTGCGTGGCACAACTGGAGGTTGTGCCGAACCCTGAAATTGTCACCCTGTCCCTTAAGCCCACCCATCGAGCATTGCAATGATCCATATATATGTAGGTCTCATACATAGTTCAAATCCCAGTAAGGGTATGATTACTTGATGAGGGCAAATAAGCCTGAAATAGATCTATAGTAGTCTCCCTTCCTTTTCACTATCAGCAAAAACATGTTACATATATACACTGCTCAAAAAAAATAAAGGGAACATTTAAACAACAGAATTTAACTCCAAGTAAATCAAACTTCTGTGAAATCAAACTGTCCACTTAGGAAGCAACATTGACAATCAATTTCACACACTGTTGTGCAAATGGAATAGTTGTGCAAATGAAATATTCAATGAGGATATTTCATTCATTCAGATCTAAGATGTGTTGAGTGTTCCTTTTATTTTTTTGAGCAGTAGTGTGTATATGTGTGTGTTTGTAAATTCCTGGCGACGTTTCAACGAAGTCCAACTCGTCATCTTCAGGCTGGTTCTTTCGGCGTTGTTCTCCTGAGCAGAAAGCTGAAAGCACACATCTGAATGAATAAAATATTCTCATTGAATATTTCATTTGCACAACTATTCCATTTGCACAACAGCCTGTGAAATTGATTGTCAATTAATGTTGCTTTCTAAGTGGACAGTTTGATTTCACAGTTTTACTTGGAGTTATATTCTGTTGTTTAAGTGTTCCCTTTACTTTTTTGAGCAGTGTATTTATAGGTTATTTGAATACTGTATATATAGTTCAAATAACATATGTTATTAACTAACCTAACATATGTTATACCATTTAATAATTATGTTATCAAATAATCTAACATGTTATTTGAATATTATTTAAATAACATGTTATTTGAATATATATAAAATTCATATAACATATGTTATAACATATAGGTCTTTCATACGTTATATGAATATATAACGTATGAAAGACCTCTAGCTTCGTCCTTTCCTCCTGGTCTCCCATCCCACCGTCTCCCAGGCCCGCCTAGCTCCCATAAAGATCAAGTTATTGACCCTTCCCTTGCTCGGGGGTTCAAAGGAGGGAAGGTGGGCGGGAAGGAAAACTGGGGAGGGGGGGAGGATGGATTATTGGGGGACCCCCTGGCCCAGAGGTAGGCCAAATTGGCTCTTCTATGACTTGTGGAGTTCAACTCCCAGAATTCCTAAGCCAATCATGCTAGCTTCAGGAATTCGGGGAGTTGAAGTCCATATGTCATAGAAGAGCCAATTTGCCTAACCCTGCGGCCTGGCCTTACCCGGGCATGTTTGAGGATCAGCTGCTTGCGCCAGAATCGGTGGGTCGGCAGGCTGCGGCCCCAGAGCGAGAAAGTGAGGAAGACCATGGCCGGCGGCGTCGACCCGTCGCTTTGCAAACCAAACGGCGGAGGGGTCGCCGGGATGGAGGCGACTGAGCCACGCGGTGCAACTTCTTTTTTCTCCCCCCTCCACTTCCGGCCGCCGGACCGCAATTGCCGCTGCACAAAAAGATAAACGGAAAGGGAAAGAGCGCGCTTGGTGTCGTCCCAAAGTTCCGGCGCTGGTGCGGTTGCGGGGGGAATAAAGGGGGAAGAAGCCGCCATTTGAGTGGAAGAAGGGATGGGGAGGGAAGAGGAAGAAGATCGTTGCTTTCCGATGGGGGTCTTTGGGGAGGGGAACGGCCGTCGCTTCTTTGCACCGGGCGATCTTCGTCCCTTTTTGCCACCGTTTTAGTCAGTCGCCCCGCATAAAGAGAAAAGGGGAAAGGCCGAACGAGGAGCGTGAGGCAGCTATGGTTGTGATCGACGCCTCCCCCATCCCTACCCCAGGGAATTTAAGAAAGGGAAAACTAACCCGTTTCCTGTTTTTTTTCCACTTTTGGATAATTTGGAAAGGCTCTATCCGCTAGTGGTTCTCAACCTTTCCAATGCCGTGACCCCTTAATACAATTCCTTGTGTTGTGGTGGCCCCCAATCATAAGTTGAGCGCCAATTCTCCCAACAGAGCTTGAAGCTGATTGGCAGGAAGGTCAGAGGGACACCCCCACTGTCAACGCCTGATTGGTCAGATTGTAAAAATATGTCCCTAGGCGCCAGAATTGAAGTTTTAGTTCCTAACACCATGGGAAATTTGTCTTTTCCCGTAGTCTAAGATGACCCCTGTGGAACAGTCGTTCGACCCCCCCAAAGGGGTTCTGACCCCCAGGTTGAGAACCACTGCTATATCGGATCGGGGCTCGTTTAGAAAGGGAGACCACGAGGAAAGCCCAGCTTTGGCCTCAGGAGGAGATCAAACTTTCTGGAATGAACATGTTAACAAATGTTAACTGACAGCTAGAAAATAAAGAGAATAAAGAAAATAGAGAATAAAAAAAGCAGAAAGGGACTTTGATAAAATGTAGGACAAAATAGTATGAGTGGTTGGATAAGAAAAATAAAACTAAGATAAATAATATAGATGTGACACATAAATGTGAATTTTTAGAATGGTACAGTAATTTGGAGATAAGGGTGTAATTAATTAATTATAGTACGAAGTATTTAGTAACAATACATTGCAGATTATAAAATGTAAATGTGTTAAATTATATGAATAACTGCATAAAATCTGATAAGAAACAATTAAGATTGGGACAGTTATGAGAGAAATAAGATATTTCTCTCTTTTTAAATGGTGCTATTTCTGGTTTGTTTGGGGTTTTTTTCCCCTCTGCTTTTTTTTGGTCTTTTTTTGTTGGCTTGCTTGCCTGTTATTATTACCATTACAGAGGTACTTCTACTTACGAACTTAATTCATTCCATGACCAGGTTCTTAAGTAGAAAAGTTTGAAAGAAGAAGAAATTTTCCCCATAGGAATCAATGTAAAAGCAAATAATGCGTGCAAACCCATTAGGAAAGAAATAAAAGCTCGGAATTTGGGTGGGAGGAGGAGGAGGAAGAAGAGGAGAAGGACAGTCGCTGCCAAAGGCAGAAGGCGAGGTAATGGCAATCAAAATATCCAAAACTTTAAGGCTTTAAAAAAAAAAAGGGACTCTGACTCTGAGGCGGCGAGGAGGAGCACGTGCCTCCCATACACCCGGCGCGAGGCTGCCTCCCATACGGTGCGCCAGAGAGAGAAACCCAGGCGGGCGAGAGGGGGGAACCTCCCTCTCCTCTGACCGAAAGGTGGCTGCTGCTGCTGCTACCTGCTTCCTCTTCCTTCCCATGCTGAAGGGCTCCCCCACTCCTCTCGCTAGCTCACTTTGTAGCTGGCGACTTTCCTTCACTTCCTTCACTCCTCGGTTTGGCTGAAGCCGAAAGGCTCCCCTGACAGCCCAGAAAAGCCCGAGATGGCCGGGATTAAAGGGGGAATGGCAGGAAACTGGCCGGGCCTTCATGCCACTCTCAAATTTCCTGGGAAATTTTTCCATGCTCGGGTTCTTAAGTAGAAAATGGTTCTTGAGAAGAGGCAAAAAAATCTTGAACACCCGGTTCTTATCTAGCAAAGTTCTTAAGTAGAGGCGGTCTTAGGTAGAGATACCACTGTACATATATTGTGAGTGATTTTTGTAAATACATTACGTATGTAGCTTTTTAAAATAATAACATTTATTTTAAAAAAAAATTTAAAAAGAGAAACAGAAAGTTAATTCCGGTCGTTAAGTCGAGGACAATCTACACGTTTGGCGATGCCAGGGAGAATTTCTGGCTCCCGGATTCGCCAAGGCCAAGTCTTCAGCGGTCCTCCTTCCACCAAGTCTTCTGGCTAAGATCTGCGCCATTTGCTACCAAAAGTTCCATCAGCGGATAGGATTTTTGCTCTGCCGCCAAATGCAGAGCGGTTTTGCCCAGCCACCCAGCCAGGTTAACATCCACGCCGTGCTCCAAGAGACAAGCGGTGATGTTGGCGTGGCCGCGGAAGACCGCATGGTGAAGTGGTGTGAGCAGGAGGGCATCTCTTTGAGTAACGCTGGCGAGGGAATTTCCTTGGAGCAAAAGACGGACCGACAGGAGGCAGCCAGCCGCGGCAGCCTTATGGAGAGGAGTGCAGCCCCAGGAGTCCGCTAAGTTCCGATCCGCTTGGTTTTGGAGCAAGAACTTCACAAGCTGCAGGGAGGAAGATAGGAAAAGTCATGGACACCGATGGAAAAATCTAACACTCAAGTTTTGTGCTAAGCTTCACTGACATCATTTGACTTTTTCCGCCCCAGAGCTGGGCTTTCAAAGTGAGATGGATGATGTTTGGAAATACAACGGGTCGAATTCGCCCACAGAGAAGCCTATTCAATTGCTGGCCTTGGGATAGAAATCAGAACTGCAGAAAAAACAATTGCTGCCAACCTGCCTTCCATTGAGGACCTGTATACTGCACGAGTCAAAAAGAGGGCGGTGAAAATATTTACAGACCCCTCGCATCCTGGATATAAACTGTTTCAACTCCTACCCTCAAAACGATGCTATAGAGCAGTGATTTTCAACCTTTTTTGAGCCGCGGCACATTTTTTACATTTAAGAAACCCTGGGGCACATTGAGCGGGGCGGGGGAGGGGGCAAAAAAGATTTGGACAAAAAAATTCTCTCTCTCTCTCTTTTCCTTCTCTTTCTTTCTCTCTCTCCATCCCTCTTTCTTTCTCTTCCTTCCTTCCTCTATTTTTTGCTCTCTTTCTCTTCCTCCTTACCTCCCTCTGTCTTTCTCTCTCTCTCCTTCCCTCCCTCTCTTTCTTTCTCTCTCTTGCTCTCTCTCTTGTTCTCTTTCTCTCTCTTGCTTTCTTTCTCTTTTGTTCTCTTTCTCGCTCACTCGCTCTTTCTTGCTTTCTTTCTCTCTCTCTGTTGCTTTCTTTCTTTCTCTTTTTTTTCTCTCTCTCTTGCTTTCTTTCTCTCTCTGAGCTTCGCGGCACACCTGACCATGTCTCGCGGCACACTGGTTGGAAAACACTGCTATAGAGCACTGCACACCAGAACAACTAGACAGAAAAACAGTTTTTTCCCTGAGCGCAATCACTCTGCTAAACAAAAGATTCCCTCAACAATGTCAAACTATTCACTAAGGCTGCACTGCTATTACTACTAGTTTTTTCTCATCATTCCAGAATATCTCCGAGACCGTCTTCTGCCGCATGAATCCCAGCAACCGGTTAGGTCCCACAGAGTTGGCCTTCTTCAGGTCCCATCGACTAAACAATGTCATCTGGCGGGACCCAGGGGAAGAGCCTTCTCTGTGGCGGCCCTGACCCTCTGGAACCAGCTCCACCCAGAGATTAGAATTGGCCCCACCCTCCTTGCCTTTCGCAAGCTCCTTAAAACCCACCTCTGTTGTCAGGCATGGGGGAATTGAGATACTCCTTTCTCCCCTGGCCTATACAAGTTATGCATGGTATGTTTGTGTGTATGTTTTGTTTTTTAATAAGGGGTTTTTAAATGACTTTTAATAGTTAGATTTGTAATACAGTATATTGTTTCTATTATTGTTGTGAGCCGCCCGAGTCTGCGGAGAGGGGCGGCATACAAATCTAATAAATAATAATAATAATAAAATAATAATATCCTATCACCCTTTTCCTCCCACTTAGGACTGTATGACGGTAACTTGTTGCTTGTATCCTTAAGATTTTTATTAATATTGATTGTTTCCTGATCACTTATTGATCCCTATGACAATCATTATAAGTGTTGTACCTCATGATTCTTGACAAATGTATATTTTCTTTTATGTACACTGAGAGCATCTGCACCAAAGACAAATTCTTTGTGTGTCCAGTCACACTTGGCCAATAAACTATTCTATCCCATTCCATTCCATTCTATTCTATTCTATTCTACCATTTTGGATAATCTCAGATTCAGAGGGCAAGGGCTTTGGAAATTCAGATATCACGATCCAGGCCTCTGAATCAAATCTTCGCATTTGCAGAATGAAAAATGGAGTACCTAAACAATCGCTCCTGTTCAGTTATGAAGTAGAAGAGGAAGAGAACTTCTGATTGGGAAGATGGATGGATGGATGTCTGCTTTTATGTATGTATATTTATTTTTGAAATATATATGTTTTATACATATGTGTAAAAAAGATGTGGAGGCTCTAGAAAGAGTGCAGAGAAGAGCAGCAAAAAGGATTAGGGGCCTGGGGGCTAAAACATATGAAGAATTGTAGCAGGAACTGGGTATGTCTAGTAGAATAAAATAGAATATTAGAATAGAATAAGATAAAATATTGGAATAGAATAGATAGAATATTAGAAAAGAATAGAATAGAAGAATAGAATAGCATAGAATAGAATATTAGAATGTAATAGAATTTTAGAATAGAAAAAATAGATAAAATATTGGAATAGAATAAATAGAACAGATTAGAATAGAATAGAATTCTTTAAGTGTGATTGGATACACAAGTAATTTGCATGCAGCCCCCCTCATTGATTTAGGGCTTCCTGCCTGAGCAAGGGGTTGGACCAAAAGATCTCCAACTCTATTATTCTTTCCCCAAAATATTTTTTTCTAATTGTGATAAAGAGTAATCATAATTTTAAAAAAACACCCAGGCCTGAGCAACAATCCACCCCTCCTGAGCTTCATCATATTAATATTAATTATGACGCTGACAATAACAATGCTGATAATAAATGAATAAAAACACCGATCTTAGTATAGATCTGATCGAAAAAAGGAAGACCCGCCTCATGACGGCTGTTTCCAGAAGCGACGGAGAGCGCTGTCCTTCCGCGGTCATCCTGGAGATTCACTTCGGCCCCTTTGGCCAGCAAAAGGTGCACCGCTTCGGCTCCCCCGATCTCGGCAGCTACGTGTAAAGGCCCGATGCCCCCCTTGCCTTGGAGGTTGGGGTTGGCCCCTTGGGAAATCAACCCATTCATGATGTGAAGCTGGCGGCCAGCGGCGGCCCAGTGCAAGGAGTCCACTGGTTACTGTCGCAAACATTGGGGTCCGTCCCGTGCCGTAGAAGCAGTTGGGTCATCAAGGTGTGTCCGTTGGCGGCCGCCCAGTGGAACGGGGTAAGGCCCCCTTTAGTGGAGGCCATCACCGGTGCCCCCCGAGCTAGGAGGAGTTCGGCAACTTGGGTATGACCGCTCCAGGCAGCTTGATGGAGAGGTGTGTAACCAGCCTTGTTCTCGGCTTGGACCGTAGCTCCGCGCTGGAGGAGAAACTTCACCAAGCAGAGATCACTGTGGAAAGATGCGACGTGCAGGAGCGTCCATCCGTTGTCGTCTCTAAAAAGTGTCAGCGGGGGGAAGAAATAAGAAAGCTGAGAAGGCCTGGGATGGAAAGCAAGGGAGAATCGGAATCATTCCGTGTGAAATGGACAAAATTTTAAAGATCATCCCCACCTTACTTTTGCCAGTTTATAAAGCCTTACAAGGTGTGTAGATTCTCCAAATATCTCCAACATACTACTGAAACTGCCGCGTTTACAGCTTCTAGAAGTTGGCCCCAAATGTCATTTTTGCCGACTCAGCATTTTGCAAACTATTTGACGTCTCCTAGAACTGTGTTTTTCAACCAGTGTGCCGCGGCACACTAGTGTGCCGTGAGACATGGTCAGGTGTGCCGTGGGGAAATTAAACATGAGTCCTCAAACTACCATTCCTGGCAGGATATCCCTTTTGTGTTCATTGAAACATGCCCAGGTTTCACACTAAGTGAGTATAAATACAGAAACTATATTATTAACTATATGTATAATATGTACTGTGTTAGAGTGTAATTTTGTGACATTTTGGTTGGTGGTGTGCCCCAGGATTTTGTAAATGTAAAAAATGTGCCGCAGTTCAAAAAAGGTTGAAAATCACTGTCCTAGAACTCCCAACAAGGGCGCACAATCTGAGGTTAGTTGGGGGAAAGTTCAGAAGCAACGTGAGAAAATATTATTTTACTAAAGGAGTAGTAGGTGCTTGGAACAAACTTCCAGCAGATGTGGTTGATAAATCCACAGTGACTGAATTTAAACATGCCTGGAATAAACTTATATCCATCCTAAGATAACATACAGGAAATAGTATAAGGGAAGACTAGATGGACCATGAGTCTTTTTCTGCCATCAATCTTCTATGTTTCTAATGTCCCTCCCCCCACCCCCTTGCAAAGCAGGGACATTTGAGCAATGTGTAAGAAATATTTCTATACTCTCTTGTAATATACACTGCTCAAAAAAAAATAAAGGGAACACTTAAACAACACAATATAACTCCAAGTAAATCAGACTTCTGTGAAATCAAACTGTCCACTGAGGAAACAATCAATATTAATAAAAAATCTTAAGGATACAAGCAGCAAGTTACTTGTTGGATAACCATCTGAAGTAGTGTAGGGTTTCCTGCCTAAGCAAGGGGTTGGACTAGAAGACCTCCAAGGTCCCTTCCAACTCTGTTGTTGTTGTTGTTGTTGTTGTTGTTGTTGTTGTTATTATTATTATTATTATTATTATTATTATTATTATTATGAGATGGGGTGGCACAGCACGTAGAGTGCTGTACAGCAGGCCACTGAAGCTGACTTGTAGATCTGAAGGTCAGCGGTTCAAATCTCATCACCGGCTCAAGGTTGACTCAGCCTTCCATCCTTCCGAGGTGGGTAAAATGAGGACCCGGATTGTGGGGGCAATAGCCTAGCTCTGTTAAAAAAGTGCTATTGCTAACATGTTGTAAGCCGCCCTAAGTCTAAGGAGAAGGGCGGCATAAAAATTGAATGAATGAATGAATGAATGAATGAATGAATGAATGAATAAACAAACAAACAAACAAACAAACAAATAAATAAATATTATTATTATTAAGTCCTCGAGCCCACTGTAACAACATTGCCAAAAAAGCACTAACAGTTGTTAATCTAATCTTACACAGCTTCTTCTCTGGCAATATTACACTGCTAACCAGAGCTTACAAAAAATTTGTCAGACCAATTCTAGAATACAGCTCACCTGTCTGGAACTTGCATTGCATATCAGACATTAATACAATCGAGAGAGTCCAGAAATATTTCACAATAAGAGTCCTTCACTCCTCCGCCAGCAACAGAATACTTTACTCCACCAGACTTGAAATACTGAGATTAGACAATTTACAACTACGTCGCCTCCGATCTGATCTAACTGTAGTTCATAAAATCATTTACCAAAATGTCCTTTCTGTTAATGACTACTTCACCTTCAACCACAGCAACACACAAGCACGTAATAGATTCAAACTCAATGTAAACCACTCCAAACTCGACTGCAGAAAATACGACATCTATATTGCTACAGGGGAAGACAGCAAACCTCCACTTAGCACTGATGACATTAGTTAGTTTGGTCATGAAACTAACAAGCCAAGCTCAGTGAGCACCAAGGACCTTAAACTTTCCTGTAAGTTAGTTGGTGCTTTTTCAAGAGACAGAAAAAAAGAAGGCTATAAATGCAATAGGGAATTTTTTTTAAAAAATAGACACCTGCCCAAAGCAATAGCAGGAAGTTTCTACCGGTGTCCTTAGACCTCACCTGCTATTTGTAGACGCACCTCGCTTCAACAGCTGTTTTACCAGCTTCAGGTCCCCATCCCTGGCTGCCTGATGGAGCTCCTTCCACCCTGATGCCTTGGTGGTCGGGACCAAACCATTATTGGTTCCGTTTTGGATAGGTTCCAAATCTTCCGCTTTTTGGATTCTCTCGACTGTAGTTTCGGCCAACACCATCCATTTCCTCACCAGCTCAGCCTGGGTCTTGGCCACTGTTGAAGGAAGGATGGGAAAAACCAGATCAGTGTTAGAGTGATTGCATTGGCAAAAAAATAAAATAAAAATGATATGGAATAGAATAGAATAGAGAATAGAGAATAGAATAGAGAATAGAATAGAGAATAGAATAGAGAATAGAATAGAGAATAGAATAGAGAATAGAATAGAGAATAGAATAGAGAATAGAATAGAGAATAGAATAGAGAATAGAATAGAGAATAGAATAGAGAATAGAATAGAATAGAATTTCTATTCACAGACTTCAGAGGAGAATCAGAACTGCAGAAAAAGCAATTGCTGTCAACCTGCCTTCCATTGAGGACCTGTAGACTGCACAAGTCAAAAAGAGGCCCATGAAAATATTTTCTGACCCTTCGCGTCCTGGACATAAACTGTTTCAACTCCTACCCTCAAATCGTCACTACAGAGCCCTGCACACCAAGACAACTAGACGCAAGAACAGTTTTTCCCCAGACGCCATCACTCTGCTAAACAAATGATTCCCTCGCCACTGTCAAACTATTTACTAAATCTGCACTACTATTATTATTAGTTTTTTCTCATCATTCCTATCACCATTTTCCTCCCACTTAGGACTGTATGACTGTAACTTGTTGCTTGTATCCTTAAGGTTTTTATTAATATTAATTGTTCTTTCATTGCTTATTGGACCCCTATGATAATCATTAAGTGATGTACCTCATGATTCTTGACAAATGTATATTTTTATTTTATATACACTGAGAGCATACGTACCAAGGCAAATTCTTTGTGTGTCCAATCACATTGAGCAATAAAGAATTCTAGAATAGAATAGAATAGAATTCTCCATTATTGGCACATCTGGGAGAAATCTGAATTGAATTCCCGTGGGTTTTCTCCACCCAGTTGAAAGTTCATCCGCTTGTTCCCACACCTAGAAGTTCATCACGTGGCCCAGTCTGTTTCTGCCAACTTATCCCATCCTCCCCTCAATTTCCAGGTAGGTGCTGAACCAAGGATGACCTTGAGACTCTAGAAGGAATTCGTTATGGCTACCACTCTACAATGCAACCTCATGCAACTGACCCTACCAAATTCCCACGGCACTAATACGTTCTGCATTTTCATACGTGGCAGGCCAAAGTCTCCAACCCAGGGGTAGTCAATGTTGGCTCTTCCATAACTTGAGGACTTCAACCCCAGAATTCCTGAGCCAATCGTGCTAGCTCGGGAATTGTGGGAATTGAAGTCCACATGTCATAGAAGAGCCAACTTTGACTAACCCTGCTCCAACCGATGGCTACAGCCTGACATCATCATTAAACCACCTTTCCCATCAGCCACCATGTTTCCAGTGTGTTTTCGCTGGCTTGGAACGAAACCAGATGGCTATTTCTTCCAGCATATGGCTGTCTGGGGAATTCTGGGAATTGAAGTCCACAAGTCTTTATCATTGTCTTTACTATCTTTACCATTAAAAACATGAGTCTTTACTCATATCCAATGACCTGGGTGCTAAATCCCACCGTAAGAACATTTCCAAAAAAGCACTAAGAGTTGTTAATCTAATCTTACGTAGCTTTTTCTCTGGCAACATCTCATTGCTAAACAGATCATACAAAACATTTGTTAGACCAATTCTAGAATACAGCTCACCTGTCTGGAACCCGCATTGCATATCAGACATTAATAGAATTGAGAGAGTCCAGAAATATTTCACGAGAAGTGTCCTTCACTCTTTTGCTTGCTAAACAAATACCTTACTCCACCAGACTTGAAACACTGAAATTAGACAATTTACAACTACATTGCCTCCAATCTGATCTAACTGTAGTTCATAAAATCATATACCAAAATGTCCTTCCTGTTAATGACTACATCACCTTCAACTGCAGCAATATACGAGCACAGATTCAATGTCAATGTAAACCGCTCCAAACTCGACGGCAGAAAATACAACTTCAGCAATAGAGTGATCGATGCCTGGAATTCACTACCTGACTCTGTGGTTTCTTCCCCAAACCCCCAAAAACTTTAGCCTTAGATTGTCTACAGTTGACTTCTCCCCTATTCTAAGAGATCTGTAAGGGGCGTGCATAAGTGCACCATTGTGCCTACCGTCCCTGTCCTACTGTCCTCATTTATCATCACTTTTTACTTATGTTTATACAAACTACTATGCTACACAGGTTTGACAAATAAAATAAATAAAAAATAAATTGCCAAGGTAGGAGACCCCTGATCTTAACCAAACTGAGATTACTGGGTTAGAAACATAGAAACATAGAAGACTGATGGCAGAAAAAGACCTCCTGGTCCATCTAGTCTGCCCTTATACTATTTCCTGTATTTTATCTTAGGATGGATCTATGTTTATCCCAGGCATTTTTAAATTCAGTTGACTAACCACGTCTGCTGAAGTTTGTTCTATGCATCTACTACTCTTTCAGTAAAATAATATTTTCTCACTCTCTCAAAATAATATTTTCCCACTTTCTTTAGGCTTTGTTCTAAAAGCCTTAAAAAATACATTTTTATCCCTTACCTGTCATTTTGCACCTCTTCTGCTGAATTTCGATGCCCGCACAATGCTGCTTTTCCAAGGATGAGTAGGAAAGGCTGTTCGTGCCTTCGAGTCGGCTTCTTTCCAGAGGCTCCTGTGAAACTTGGCAATCTTTTCTCCAGAAATTTCTTTTATAGCCCGAGAAGGTGAGTGCACGGTGGTGTAGCTACTCTTGACACCTGAAGCAGAATTTAATAACAATAACAACAACAACAGAGTTGGAAGGGACCTTGGAGGTCTTCTAGTCCAACCCCCTGTTTAGGCAGGAAACCCTACACCGCTTCAGACAGATGGCGATCCAACCTCTTCTTAAAAACTTCCAGTGTTGGAGCATTCACAACTTCTAGAGGCAAGCTGTTCCACGGATCAATCCTTCTGACTGTCAGGAAATTTCTCCCTAGTTCTAAGTGGCTTCTCTCCTTGTTTCAAAAGCAGCTCTGAAAAGAAAGGGAACAGATAAAAGACAAGAAGCAACCGGGCCTATTGTATAGTCTGACAATATTTGCTCCGTAAATATCCAGGCAGTCCAGGAATGTAGGCGGCCAGCAGAGTCCAGCAAATTGTTTCTTGCAAATCTATGCCTGTGTGTGCCTGTTTACTTAATAACTAAGTAGAGCTAAGGAGGGAATGAGACGTGTCCACATATCGGTGATTGGATGTCACCTAGCCAGTCTGTCTCCCTTTTCTGTGTACACACAAACAGAGGGTAGAAACCTTGACGGAACCTGTATGGAGTTGAAGCAGCCTGATGTTGGAGGAACATGGGGTTTGTAGTCCAACACAGGCATGGATGTCTGGTTCTATTGTGTTGTTTAAGTGTTCCCTTTATTATTTTTGAGCAGTGTATAAAAAGAGGGGAATATTCAAGAATATGAGGCAGGTCCTGAAGAAGATGGAGAGGCGACATGAAAGACGTTCTATGACAACATCAATGAATAATAGTTGGGGCTGCCTGAAGAGGAGGAAGAGAAAGAGGAAGGAGGAGGAGGAAGAAGGAGGAGGAGGAAGAAGGAGAAGAAGAGGAGGAGGAGAAACATAGAAACATAGAAGATTGAGGGCAGAAAAAAACCTCCTGGTCCATCTAGTCTGCCCTTATACTATTTCCTGTATTTTATCTTAGGATGGATATAGGTTTATCCAAGGCATGTTTACATTCAGTTACTGTGGATTTACCAACCACGTCTGCTGGAAGTTTGTTCTACTCCTCTTTCCGTAAAATAATATTTTCTCACTTTGCTTCTGATCTTTCCCCCAACTGACCTCAGATTGTGCCCCCTTGTTCTTGTGTTCATTTTCCTATTAAAAACACTTCTCTCCTGTACCTTATTGAGCCCTTCAACATATTTCAATATTTCGATCATGTTTCTATCAGAGGGGAGGGGAAGATGAGGAGGAGGAAGGAGAAGAGGAAGGAGAAGGAAGAAGGAGGAATGAAGAAGAGGAGGAATGGGAAAAAGGAGGAGGAGGAGGAGGAAGAGGAGGAGGAAAGAAGGAGAAAGAAGGAAGAGGAAGAAGATGAGGAAGAAGAAGAGGGGGAAGAGGAGGAGAGGAAGAGGAGGAAGAGGAGGAGAAAGAAGAAGAAGAGGAAGGGGAAGGAGGAGGAAAGAAGAAAAAGTTGTTGATGATGATGGAGGAGGAAGAGTGGAGGAGGAGGAAGAGGAGAAAGAAAGAGGAGGAGAAAGAAGGAGGAGAAGGAGATGGAAGAGAAAGAAGAGGAGGAAGAAGAAGAGGAGGAGGAGGAAGGAGCAGAGGAGGAAGAGAAGGTAGAGGAAGACAAAGAGGAAGAGGAAGGAGGAGAAAAGAACAAGAAGATGATGATGATGGAGGAGGAGGAGGAAGAAGAAGAGGCAGCAATGAGCAGGGAGGAGATGTGGGGTATAGACCAGGATGTCCTGCTTCTTCCCAGATGAAATCCCATCATTCAGGATTTGCAGAAGAGTGTGAAGTTCTCAAATAAAGCAAGATGCTTCGTTTGGAAAAAAAAAATCAGATCCAGAGTTTACAAATCCTCAGCAAACCCAGACCGAAAGATCCGCATTGCTGGATTCTTTTTTTAAATAACAAAACCTTTAAAATATAAAGTTTGGAGTGCCAAATCCTCCCTCGCCCTTCAAGGGGAAGAACGGAAGCCCCCAGTTTGACTCAGTCCTGGGCTTGCCAGTTGCCATTGTGGCTTCTGAAAAGAGAGAAAACAGCAACAATAACAACCCTGAATGGACAGCTTAGGGGCCAAGAGACATGTCTTCTTCACCTTGGAAAAAAAGCACACACACACAAAAGACAAGTGGGCGATTTTTTTGACAGACAATCTGGCATGCTCCAACATGCCTCCTGGCTGACGTGACTTCTGTTATTTAATCCTCACTTTTGTTTTGTTTTTGTTACTCAAGCCTGGAATTTTTCTTTATACAGTATATAGATTATCATGTTTCATTATCAGCAAAAAAAAAAAGTTTTACACACACACACAAACACGCACACATGTGTGTAACATATTTTTGCTGATAATGATAATGAAATATAAAGGAAAATTCCAGGTTTGAGTAACAAAAACAAAACTGAGGATTAAATGTGTGTGTATCATTTTTAAAAATATATTTTTATTTACCTATTAAAAGGAATTACTATTAATTTGGTTTGTTAATTCGGTCTATGGCAATATTTGTGATACATTATTTGGATTTTCCTCCCTCAAAATTGTTTGTAATTGTAATTGTATTTTTTTCTTAGTAAGGGTTAGATTTAATTTAAAAAACAACAACTGCTGGACGCAATCTGAAATTTTTCTCTTTTTTCTTGATTTTTTTAATCTTTTAAAGGGCATTTATTATAAGAAGGTTAAGAAGCATACATGGAAATTGATTTCGAGGATATATGGAAAAAATTGAAGCATGATGGCCTAATTAATTAGATCTAATTCAGATTAGAAACAGCTGTAAAAGTGTAGTAGCTAATAGCTTTTTAAATATCATATAAGAAATTTGAGTAATTATTTTTGTCCAGATGTTAAAAGTAAAGGAGGTAGCGTTGGTTGGATTATGTATACCAAAAATTTAAAAATGATTTATTGTAATACAAATTCAATATTGATGGTATTTCAACTTGTATATGTGATTGGAGTGAAAAATAAAAAATTCTTTGCCAAATGTGTTTGTGTGTGTGTGTAACATATTTTTGCTGATAATTGAAAAGGAAGGGAGACTGGTATATATCTATTTTATGCTCTCGTCAGGTAGACATACCCATGTCAGGATTTGAACCCGTAGACTTTTGCTTGCGACAGAAAACATGTACTGTATATACACATATACATATACCGGTGCGGCCCACTGTTCCGGCCCAGTAGAAAATTCCGGAATGCAGATGTAGCTGCGTGTCCCTGACACGCCCCCATGTGCCCCCACAGAAGGTTTGTATTCTGCACATGCGCATCAAGCGAAATCTTGTATGGAGACGCTTGTGTGAGGGAGATTTTGGCGCTTTTCACCAATTGTTTGCTTCTGCGCATGCGTGGACACAAAAATATTGGCGAAAATTACCGAAATCTCACTCTCGCGCATGTCCTCACACAAGTTTTCACTTGTTGCGCATGTGCAGAAACTAAATTTCACACCAACAGGCCCCTGCGTGCCCGCCAGAGACGGCCTTGTGGGGGGGCACACCAGTAGTGCCGAAGACGAGCGGCCCTTCGCTGACATTGACATACACATACATATACGAGGGTCGCCCAGAAAGTAATGCACCACATTTTTTTCTTCAACAATTATTAGCACCAGCCGGAAGTACAGGGGAGGATCGTGGATGTTGAAGAGAACCGGAGTGGTCCATGTGATGAACTTGTCAGCGTGGGGATGAGGGTTGAACCTTAACCTGGGTGGGAAACTGTAGGAAAAGTTAGTATCGGATTGACTACCATTCGTAACTATTGGGGCTGAATCTGGCCCAGCTCCTGCCCCATGGAATGTGGAGGTGGAGGCAGGGGAAACGTCAACATGTCCTAGGCCTGTTTTGTTGCCGGCAGAGTCAGGGAGTGCAGTTTTCTAGGACGAAGAAGAAGGTGGGGGTGACTTGGAAGAGGGGGGCTTGGCACACAGCGCAGGAAGCCAATCACCATTATCTTCGGTCAATTCGGATGATGAAGTGTTAGACCCATGCAGTCGCAGACTTATGCATCGAAGAGACCAATTGAGGAAATATTACAGGAGATAAGAGAGGCCACCTGTGTTTGGGTGGGGCTCCAAGTAATTAGAGCTGCTGCTATAAATAGCAGCGTGCTAGTTTGGCCGTTGTGGAAGATTATCTGATCGCAGTTCTTCAGGATCGTGCCTTGCTGTGTCTAAACTTTGTTTGTGGATTTTTCACAACAGCCGACAAGGTTGTTTTGGGGAAGAGTGCTCTTTGCAATACAAAAAGGGTGCTTTGTTTCTTTTGAATTTTGTGATAAAGGACATTGTTTTGAATTTTCAAACGTGTGTATGTCTGAAATTTGTACCTGTGAATTTTCGGGAGGCTTCTACCAGAGAGCCCGGCAGAACAGTAACCAACATTGCTCTGTTAATAAATTGGAATGCTGACATGCGGTAGTTGCCAAGTCAACAAAAGCCTGCTTCCTCATTCTCGGCATATATATATATATATATATATATAGATAGATAGATAGATAGATAGATAGATAGATAGATAGATAGATAGATAGATATAGATATAGATATACCGTGTTTCCCCGATAGTAAGACAGTGTCTTACTATCTTTTTACCCGCAAAAGCCCCACTAGGTCTTACTTTCGGGGTATGTCTTACATACCCCCCCCCTGCCGTTTCCCGCCTCCACTAACCAAATTGACAGGGTGAAGTCGGGAAGACCCAGGGAGGCCGCCCAGCAGCTGATCTGCTCGGTTCCCTCCGCTTTGACGGCGCTGGTCCGCTCGCTCGTTCCCGCAACCGACCCGCTTCCCCGACACGCGTCTGGAGGGGAGGAGCCGCTCTGCGCAGTTGGGCAGCCCCACCTGCCTGCCGGAAAGGAGGCGGGCGAAGGAGGGCGCAGCTCCGGCCGCCCGCTCGGCTCGCTTCTACAACTTCGGACTAGCGCCGTCCTTCGCCTCGCATTTCCGGGTTGGCGAGCCTGGATTGTTTTTCCTGCGAGCGCTGGTCCCCGCTAAGCCGCAGAAGGCTTAGTGGGGACCAGCGCTCTCAGGAAAAACAATCCAGGCTCGCCAACCCGGAAATGCGAGGCGAAGGACGGCGCTGGTCCGAAGCCTCACTCGGCGAGGCGAGAGGGAAGAAGGAGAAGCGCTTCTCCTTCTTCCCTCTCGCCTCGCAGAGTCAGGCGCAGAAGGCTTAGCGGGGACCAGCGCTCGCAGGAAAAACAATCCAGGATCGCCAACCCGGAAATGCGAGGCGAAGGACGGCGCTGGTCCGAAGTTGTAGAAGCGAGCGGGCGGGCGGAGCTGCGCCCTCCTTCGCCCGCCTCCTTTCCGGCAGGCAGGTGGGGCTGCCCAACTGCGCAGAGCGGCTCCTCCCCTCCAGACGCGTGTCGGGGAAACGGGTCGGTTGCGGGGACGAGCGAGCGGACCAGCGCCGTCAAAGCGGAGGGAACCGCCGCCAGGGTGCTGCGAACTGCTCCCTCGCTTTTAGTACCGTGTTTCCCCGAAAGTAAGACATATGTCTTACTTTCGGGGTATGGCTTATATAAGCCGACCCCCCTGAAACCCCCCATATGTCTTACAATCGGGGGGGTCTTACTATCGGGGAAACACGGTAGATATAGATATAGATATAGATATAGATAGAGATAGAGATAGAGATAGAGATAGATATATAGATATATATTATATTATATTATATTATATAATATATATATATATATATATATATATATGTCACATATATATATTGCACGCACACAAGCAAATCCAATGTTTTTCCACCAGGATTGTCACATGTCGTCCTTGTTTCCTTTTGTTTAACGCCTCAGCACATCTCAAAAGGGCCTGTGTCATGAGTGTAAAATACATCCTCATCTGACCCAGCTTTTGTGACGTATATTTATTTATTGCATTTCTCTCTCTTCAGCATTGAAACTTTGGGGGTGGGTGGGAAATCCCCAAATATGGGGGGAAATACAAGGGTCACCCAGAAAGCAATGCACCACATTTTTTTTCTTCAACAATTATTTATTGAACACAATGAAACTTACGTACACGAAAGAAGGATGTTTCTTCTACACTTCCTATTTCCCCATGTAATCTCCGTCCTGTTCTATGGCCTTCCTCCAGCGAGACACAAGGGCGTGTCAGTACCATTCCTTGTTCTGGTCATGAAGCCATTTCTGCACTGGTGAATCACCTCTAATGGTCTCACCCTCAGCGACTAACCGTACTTCTGTCGACTGCAGATTCTCCATAAACTGGTGAATGTTCCCAACAGTTTCTTTCTCCGCAGTGAGAAATTCAATGATAACACGCTGCTTGTAATGTCCATCCCTTACAGACGCCATTTCGAAACACTACTGCAACTACGCTATCTGTCTGTACCACAAGGGTCTATTCTGGGTTCTATTCTTTTTAATATCTTTGTGAGTGACATAGGGGAAGGTTTGGTAGGGAAGGTTTGCCTATTTGCTGATGACTCTAAAGTGTGCAATAAGGTTGATATTCCTGGAGGCATCTGTAATAAGGCAAATGATTTAGCTTTACTAGATAAGTGGTCAAAGCAATGGAAACTGCAGTTTAATGTTTCCAAATGGGCAAAAGGAATCCACAATCTGAGTATTGTATTGGCAGTTCTGTGCTAGCAAAAACCTCAGAAGAGAAGGATTTAGAGGTAGTGATTTCTGACAGTCTCAAAATGGATGAACAGTGCAGTCAGGGGGTACGGAAAGCAAGTAGAATGCTTGGCTGTATAGCTAGAGGTATAACAAACAGGAAGAGGGAGATTGTGATCCCACTGTATAGAGGGCTGGTGAGACCACATTTGGAATACTGTGTCCAGTTCTGGAGACTTCACTTACAAAAAGATATTGATAAAATTGAACGGGTCCAAAGACGGGCTAGAAAAATGGTGGAAGGTTTTAAGCATAAAACTGATCAGGAAAGACTTCATGAACTCAATCTGTATAGTCTGGAGGACAGAAGGGAAAGGGGAGACATGATCAAAACATTTAAATATGCTAAAGGGTTCAATAAGGTTCAGGAGGGAAGTGTTTTTAATAGGAAAGTGAACACAAGAACAAGGGGGCCCAATCTGAGGTTAGTTGGGGGAAAGATCAGAAGCGACGTGAGAAAATATTATTTTACTGAAGGAGTAGTAGATGCTTGGAACAAACTTCCAGCATACGTGGTTGGTAAAGCCACAGTAACTGAATTTAAACATGCCTGAATTTAAACATTTAAACATAGATCCATCCTAAGGTAAAATACAGGAAATAGTATAAGGGAAGACTAGATGTCTTTTTCTGCCGTCAATCTTCTATGTTTCTAAGTTTCTATGAACAAACACAAAATTGACACACGCACTCCTAACAATTCAAATAATGTATGTCTAAAGTTTCGCATTCGTACTGCAGGCTGAGAAAAAAAAAGTGGTGCATTACCTTCTGGGCGACCCTCATACATATACATATACATATACATACCATATACATATACACATATCCCTAACGAATGTTACTTGTTAAAATAAACACGGTCGAAAGAAAGGTGTCTGTGCTGAATACTTATGAATTTTTTAATGCATTTCATAATACTTATGAATTATTTATTTTTAAATAAAGAAGAGAACAGGGAGGTGATTATATTCGGTGCCCAGAGCTGGGTCTGGGAATTTATTTAGAGCAGAGAGAGAAAAAAACAATGATCATTAACTTGGCTTCTCGGCAGGGGTCTCGCCAGCTGGCCCTTTGACACCTTCTGCATCATTACCCACAGCTTGTAAATTGCAGGATGAATTTTTTTAAAGGCTAACCACAGTTCCCTGAACCCAAGGCTCTTTATCGGGCTGAGAGGTAAAGGTTACACAAGAGGCCCAGGAATTAATCACAGGCAACAGAACTGCGAAGGGATCCAAAATCTGGGAAGGTCCTTTTGAAAAACAAATTATTTGCAAGCCATTGTAATGGTCTGAATGATATTTTGGCTTTGTGCTAGGGCGGACAAAGCCCTAGCACGAAGCTGAAAGCACCAGCCCGAAGATGACGAGTGGGACTTCGTCGAAACGTTGCAAGATACTTTGAACGTAACCTGACAATGAAGACTAAGCTAGTATGCATTGTTGTGTTTTTTGACAAGGCGACCATACAGGACTAGCACCTGCCTAGAATCGGGCAGTTTCTCAATGCGCGTAAAATAAATGAACGTGTACACCTGTTGGGCCACATTCCATTCATAACGTGGTGGGTTAAATTTCAGCTCACAAGAAACCACAAATGTTTTGCATTACGGACTCCACGACTCTCGTAATTTATCGTCGCGGTGTTTCCTTTCCCCAGCCAAGACTTTGTGCTTAAAGCTCGTGTTAGCGGTCCAATCTGTCTTAAACAGCCTGTTACGCAGGGAAGCTGTTAAATTTATGGACCCAAAGCTGCCATATTGTATGCCCTGTTTTTTTTTATATTGTTGTTTATGACATTTGCCTCCTCTACTCTGGGACGTAGAAGCGTGCAGGATTTCCCCCACCCTGCATTTTCTACTCCACGTAAGGAGGATCGGATGGTGAGGTTATGGCGAACCTATGACACATTGGAGAGGAAGCGAGGCTGTTATGCTTGCAAGTTGTTAGAATAAAGGTGATCGCTGATTGGAGCAGGGCGACCAATAAGAAGCCTGCTAGCGCAACCAGTGGGAAGCCTGGGCGCGACCAATAAGGAGCCTCCGGGCTCAACCAATAGGAAGCTCCAGCGCGAAGTCTTGAAACATTGTCACCAATCCCTGCACTAGTAACAATGTATATAAGGTGCGGTTTTGGCCGCTTGTTTTTTAAGTCGCTATCTGCCTGCGAGCTGGTCACTTTAGATGTTCCTGATTATTAAATAAAGAGCTGTTATCCTTTTCATCGGCCTCTAGCCTCTGATTTAACAGAGGCTTTGCCTTTTGTTAGTTCCAATGCGCATGTGGGCACTAACCAGCTGATTTTCGGGCTTCAGAAAGGCCGTTTCGCCCTCTGGAAGCTTCAGGAAAGTTTCCCTGAAGCTCCGGAGTGCAAAAAACAGCCAAACAGGCAAACTGAAAGTTCAGAAAAACTAGGAGATTTTTCTTCATGTCGGATGAACACAAGATGGTGCTGTAAGCAAGAAGAAAAGAGAGGGTGTCATCGTGGTTAGCAGCCACAGAAAGACCTCTGGCATCTCCAGAAGAATGAGTGTGTGACAACCCACCTTCACTATGGTCCATCCTTTGAAAATTTATATACCGTATTTTTCAGAGTATAAGATGCACTTTTGTTTTTGGGGAGGAAAATAGGGAAAAGAATCTGCTTACCAGGTATTCATCTGGCTAGCGTCCTTAGTCTAGTCAGCTTCAGCACATTATTTTACCCCCTGGTCAGGGTTTAAAAAAAATCTTATTCAGAGAGAGTAACAATGAAAGAGCTTGCAAGCCAGTAAGAGCTGGGAACATCATTAGCACCTGGAAAGAAACATTCAGAGCAAGTAGGCCAAGGGGAAAAATCCTGCAAAGACTTGGGGTTTGGAAAACATCTTTCATAGAGAATAATAATAATAATAATAATAATTTATTATTATTATTATTATTATTATTATTATTATTATTATTATTATTAATTGGATTTGTATGCCGCCCCTCTCCGTAGACTCGGGGCGGCTAACAACAATGATAAAAACAGCATGTGACAATCCAATAATAAAACAACTCAAAACCCTTATAATAAAACCAAACATACACACAGACATACCATGCATAACTTGTAATGGCCTAGGGGGAAGGAATATCTCAATTCCCCCATGCCTGGAGGTATAAATGAGTCTTGAGTAGTTTACGAAAGACAGGGAGTGTGAGGGCAATTCTAATCTCCGGGGGAAGTTGGTTCCAGAGGGCCGGGGCGGCCCCAGAGAAGGCTCTTCCCCTGGGGCCTGCCAAACGACATTATTTAGTCGACGGGACCCGGAGTAACAATGAAAGAGCTTGCAAGTGGGTAAGAGCTGGGAACATTGTTAGCACCTGATTAGGGCTGGAAAGAAACTTACTCAGAGCAAGTTAGAACAATGAAAAAGGCCTGCAAAGACTTAGGGTTTGGAAAACATTTTTTACAGAGAGTAACAATGAAACAGCTTGCAAACAGGTAAGAACTGGGAACATCATTAGCACCCGGAAAGAAACATTCAGAGCAAGTAGAGCAATGAAAAAAAAGCCCTGCAAAGACATGGGGCTTGGAAAACATTCTTTGCAGAGAGTAACAATGAAAGGGCTTGCATGCGGGTAAGAGCTAGGGACATCATTAGCACCTGGATATGGCTGGAAAGAAATTATTCAGAGCAAGTTTGAGCAATGAAAAAACCCTGCAAACACTTAGAGCTTGGAAAACATTCTTCGCAGAGAGTAACAGTTGAAGAGGGTGTAAGGTAAGAGCTGGGAAGATTGTTAGCAGTTAGGGCTGAGGAGGGGGGAAAAGAAGAAGCCACATTCAGAGTATAAGACGCACCCAAATTATCAGCCTCTTTTAGGGAGGAAAAAGGTGTGTCTTATACTCCAAAAAATATGGTATATAGTTTCCGTGGTTGGGCGAAGCAGAATAAAATGAGGATTGACAAATTCCCAAGGGCGATAAAATGCCAAAGGAGAGTGCTTAATTCTGCGCCAATTAAAGCCCTCGTTTCCAGCAGCCGTTCATCACACTAATGCTGTCATGTGTTAGCGTTGTTAACTTCATTAGCACTTGGCTGGCTGTGTAAGCCCTGCTAGAAATCTCTGTCCTACTTTTTGCGGAGCCTACAAATCAGGAGAGCCGTTCTGAGCCAGCCTGAAACGGACTCCTTCTCACGAAAACATCCTCCTCTTTTATTTACCTCTTCTGAATGAATTGCATTCACTTGGATTCAACTGACGGCCTCTACTGGTGTGCTTCCTGTGGAGCTCTTTGAGCCCAGCGCATGCCCGCGCGCATCCAAGTGAAAATTTGCCTCTGCGCATGTGCAGGAAGCAAAATTTCATGAGTGGACGAGAGCACGAGCAAGATTTCGGTGACAAAGACTTAGGGCTTGGAAAACATTCATTGCAGAGAGTAACAATGAAAGAGCTTGCAAGCTAGTGAGAGCTGAGACCATCATTAGCACCTGGTTAGGGCTGGAAAGAAACTTGTTCAGAGCAAGTTAGAGCAATGACAAAAACTCTGCAAAAACTTAGGGCTTGGAAAACATTTTCACAGAGAGTAACAATGAAAGAGCCTGCAACATAAGAGCTGGGAAGATCGTTAGGGCTGGGGAAAAAAAAGCTATATTCAGAGTATAAGACGCACCCAAATCACCAGCCTCTTTTAGGGAGGAAAAAGTTACGTCCTATACTACAAAAAATACTGTAGCTTTGCTACAGGTTTTGGAATGGACATGTGTGCAATGCTTCTGCGCATGCACAGAGCATTTTTAATTATGTCCGGGTGGTTGGGCGGAGCCTCCCACCCCTGCCGCTACGGGTTCACCATCCCGGGTCAAACTGGTAGCAACCCACCACTGGTTATGGGCCCAGTCCGGTGTGACTAGAGAAACCAGAAAGAAAATAAACCCAATCAGAGTTTGCTCTGGAGCCAGAGATGCCACACATCGTGGTTTGTGACTCCCAAATGCAAAGACAGGCAAACAATACCAACCGCTGTCTCTACCCCGCTGGTTTCCATGGCTTCCGTTGTGTTGGAAGAGGCCTCCGAGTCAAGTTCCAGCTTTGTGAATCAAACAAAGGTAACCGATGCAGCGAGAAAAGATGCCGAAGGACTTAATTGCAAGCCTTTGTTTCTTCCACTCCCACCACTGTTGTTTTTTTTAACACCCGCTGGAAATGTGTCTTAAAACGAAATCTTGGTTATTGTTTGAAAAGGAAAAAAGATGGTAGCATTTCTCTAGGATTGAGGGCCCGTAGTAGAAGAAAAGGTCAAAATTGCTCTTCCACACTGTCTCCTCTTAGGAATGCTAATGAGAGAGGGGACGAATCGTTCCGCAACAGGGCTCTCCATAATTTATTTCGGGGGGGACCTGGTTTCTGGTTTCGGGATTCGTTCGTCAGAGAAGATTCAGCTTGGGTCATTAAACTCAAGGGCCTTCTTAACTGCTCTTCAAGCTTTGTTTGAAATGCTGAAGGGTTGGTTGGGGACAAAGCCATAGTAATAATGAGCTACAAAGCCCATCTCAATTCTATGAGCCTTGGCCTTTCCAATGCATCCAAGCTTCAGCCGCTGAAAACATTCTTTGCAGAGAGTAACAATGAAAGAGCTTGCAAGTGGGTAAGAGCTGGGAACATTGTTAGCATCTGGTTAGGGCTGGAAAGAAACATTTGGAGTAAGTTAGATCAAACTGGGAAAAAAACCCTGCAAAGACTTAGGGCTTGGAAAACATTACTCGCAGAGAGTAACAATGAAAGAGCTTGCAAGCTGGTAAGAGCCGGGAACATCGTTTGTCAGAGAAGATTCAGCTTGGGTCATTAGACTCAGGGCCCTTCTTAGCTGCTCTTCAAGCTTTGTTGGAAATGCTGACGAGTTGGTTGGGAACAAAGCCATAGTAATAATGAGCTACAAAGCTCATCTCAATTCTATGAGCGTTGGCCTTTCCAATGCACCCAAGTTTCATCCGCCGGGAAGAATCAACAGAATCCCCTACGCAACTAGACTTATAATCCTAGGTTGAGAAATCTTAGAACTAGGTCTGCTACGATGTCTTTCCTGTCGACGACTACATCAGCTCCAACCACAACAACACACGAGCACATAACAGATACAAACGTAATGAAAACTACTCCAAACATGATTGCAGGAAATATGACTTTAGTAACCGAGTAGTTGATGCATGGAACCCACCAAACCACCCGATGGATGCCGCAGAAGAAATATAGTGGGAATGAAAAATATAGTGTGAGTGCAGAAGGGTGGAACTGTTAAGTAAATAATTTACAAAGGCTAAAAGAGGGATGGAAGGTTTGAAATGCTGCTTTGAGGATTATATATAGCCTGTTAGATAAACTGGAATGGGCTAGGATAAAATTGGGGGTAATTAGAATTTACGAGGGTTGCCCAGAAAGTAAAGTATCACATTTTTTTTCTCAGCCTACAGTACAAATGCGAAACTTTAGATAGAAACATAGAAACATAAAAGATTGATGGCAGAAAGAGACCTAATGGTCCACCTAGTCTGCCCTTATACTATTTCCTGTATTTGATTTTAGGATGGATATGTGTTTATCCCAGGCATGTTTAAATTCAGTTACTGTGGATTTACCAACCGCGTCTGCTGGAAGTTTGTTCCACGCATCTTCTACTCTTTCAGTCAAATAATATTTTCTCATATTGCAACTAACTTCAGATTGTGCCCCCTTGTTCTTGGGTTCCCTTTCCGATTAAAAACCCTTCCCTCCTGAACCTTATTTAACCCTTTAACATATTTAAATGTTTCGATCCTGTCCTCCCCTTTCCCTTCTGTCCTCCAGACTATACAGATGGACTTCATGAAGTCTTTCCTGATAAGTTTTATGCTTAGTAGCCTATCTTTGGACCTGTTTCAATTTTATCAATTTCTTTTTGTAGGTTAGGTGTCCAGATTTGAACACAGTATTATTCCAAATGTGGTCTTAGCAGCCCTCTATACAGTAGGTGAGGTCTAATGTAAAATAATGTAGATATACATTATTTGAATTGTCAGGACTGCATGTGTAAATTTTGCATTTGTTGAGACAGCGTAGCTGCAGCCGTGTTTCCAAATGGCGTCTGTAAGGGATGGACGTTACAAGCAGCGTGTCATTGTTGAATTTCTCACTGCGGAGAAAGAAACTGTTGGGAACATTCACAAACGTTTGTGTAGAGTTTATGGAGAAACTGCAGTCGACAGAAGTACGGTTAGTCGCTGGGCACAGAGGGGGAGGCCATTAGAGGTGATTTGCACAGGGCAGAAATGGCTTCGGGACCAGAACAAGGAGTGGTACCAACAGGGCATACACGCCCTTGTGTCTCGCTGGAGGAAAGGCCATAGAATGGGATGGAGATTACGCGGAAAAATAGGGAGTGTGGAAGAAACACCCTTCTTTCTTGTGCGTAAGTTTCATTGCGTTCAATAAATAATTGTTGAAGAAAAAAAATGTGGTGCATTGCTTTCTGGGTGACCCTCGTATTTTCCCCCATATTTGGGGATTCCCCCACCCCAAAGTTTCAGTGCTGAAGAGAGAGAAATGCAATAAATAAATATACGTCACAAAAGCTGGGTCACATGAGGATGTATTTTACATGCTTTACACAGGCCCTTTTGAGATGTGTTGAGGCATTAAACAAAAGGAAACAAGGCCGACATGTGACAATCCTGGTGGAAAAACATTGGATTTGCTTGTGTGGGTGCAAAATATATATATATGCCAAGAATGAGGATGCAGGCTTTTGTTGACTTGGCAACTACCACATATTAGCGTTACAAATAACATCCGAGAAATAAACCGGAGTCCAAATCTTGGCCTTCTTTCAAGTTGTAATTTATTAACAGAACCATGTTGGTTACGAATGGCAGTCAACCCGATCCTAACTTTCCCACTCAGGTTAAGGTTCATTCCTTGTCCCCATACTGACAGTTCATCACGTGGACCACTCCGATTCTCTTCAACATTCACGATCCTCCCCTGTACTTCCGACTGGTGCTGAACAAAGGATGACCTTGAATCTCTGGAAAGAATTTGTTGTGGCCAGTATTTTTCCCTCTGGGCATAATGCAACAAAGGAGAGATGGTTCTTCAGATAACCTGCTTCCTGTGATTGAAAACTAGTGATTTAAAACTAGCCGCTTTATTTAAAACTAGTGACATTTATTGTTTTTAATTATTAGATTTGTACTGCATTGTTTATTGTTGTTGTGAGTCACCCCGAGTCTTCGGAGAGGGGCGGCATACAAGTCTAATAAATTATTATTAATTATTAATTATATGTAACATTTAAACTAGTGATTTAAACATTTAAAACTAGTGATTTAAAACTATGATTTAAAACTAGCCTCCCAGCGTCCTTTGGGAGCTGGGTGGCATATAAATTAAATTAAAAAATTAAAAAATTAAAAAATTAAAAAATTAAAAAATTAAAAAGTTAAAAAGTTAAAAAGTTAAAAAGTTAAAAAGTTAAAAAGTTAAAAAGTTAAAAAATTAAAAAATTAAAAAATTAAAAAATTAAAAAATTAAAAAATTAAAAAATTAAAAAATTAAAAAATTAAAAAATTAAAAAATTAAAAAATTAAAAAATTAAAAAATTAAAAAATTAAAAAATTAAAAAATTAAAAAATTAAAAAATTAAAAAATTAAAAAATTAAAAAATTAAAAAATTAAAAAATTAAAAAATTAAAAAATTAAAAAATTAAAAAATTAAAAAATTAAAAAAATTAAAAAATTAAAAAATTAAAAAATTAAAAAATTAAAAAATTAAAAAATTAAAAAATTAAAAAATTAAAAAATTAAAAAATTAAAAAATTGAATTGAATAAATTAAATTATTAAATTAAATTAAATTAAATTAAATTAAATTAAATTAAATTAAATTAAATTAAATTAAATTAAATTAAATTAAATTAAATTAAATTAAATTAAATTAAATTAAATTAAATTAAATTAAATTAAATTAAATTAAATTAAATTAAATTAAATTAAATTAAATTAAATTAAATTAAATTAAATTAAATTAAATTAAATTAAATTAAATTAAATTAAATTAAATTAAATTAAATTAAATTAAATTAAATTAAATTAAATTAAATTAAATTAAATTAAATTAAATTAAATTAAATTAAATTAAACAGACACATAGACACATAGACACATAGACACATAGACACATAGACATTAAACATTAATAATAATAATAATAATAATAATAATAATAATAATAATAATAATAAAGGGCATAACAGCAAGCCATATACAACTAGCAAAGTCAGACAGTAGGCAATAGATGCACTTAAGTAGGCAATACACGCAAGTAAATTAATAATAGTTCAAGCAGATCAAGTGTCTCTACCCTGCCTCTCTTCTCCAAAACCTCAGATCGCCTCTATTCGCGTTGGATCTGGAGCCGCTCATTTGCCCAATTATTTTTCTCCCGCTGCACCAGAAATGGCATGGCTGTTATTCTATCTAACCCCATGGTTAAAAGGCCGATTCGGATATTAGCCAAGGCAGCAGGCGAGCAGTGGTCTGTCCACATAAATGATAAAATTTTGCCACGTAATTGTGCGGTTGTGAGGCTGTGTATTTTCCCCCAGAGGTTCATTTTCAGAAGCACAATCTAATTAGACCCATAACTAAAAGGCGAAGATGTTGAAAAACGGTGTGGGTGCTCCCATAAAGGCTACAATGGTTTTATGATGAGGTTCTTTGCCGCCAACTCTGTTGATCCTTATTCCTAATTTCCTTACCGATTAAAAGACCTATAAAGCCCTACATGGCATGGGACCAGATTATCTATGGGACCGCCTCCTGCTGCGTGAATCCCAGCGACCGATCAGGTCCCACAGAGTTGGCCTTATACAAGACCCATCAACTAGACAATGTCGCTTGGTGGAACCGAGGAGAAGAGCCTTCTCTGTGGGGGCCCCAGCCCTCTGAAATCAGCTCCCCCCGGAGATTCGTGCTGCCCCCACCATCCTCGCCTTTTGTAAGAGTCTAAAGACTCATCTATGCCGCCAAGTTTGGGGTCATTAGATTCTGCCCCCTGGCTGATGAATGTATAGCGGGTTTGTTGATTGAAAATTTTGGTGAGGTGTGCAGAACTGGTAGAAAAAATTTGCATTTTTTTCTTTTTTTCCCTTCTGGGCTCTGGGTATGTTTTTCCTATCGCAGTAAATGAGGTTGAATGTGTATACAGTGATCCCCCGGGTATTGCGATCCCGATCATTGCGAAACGGCTATATGGCGATTTTTCAACCCGGAAGTCAAAACACCATCTGTGCATGCGCGCCCTTTTTTCTATGGCCACGCATGCGTAGATGGCGCCGGGCAGATCAGCTGCTGGGCGGCTTCCCTGGGTCTTCCCCCTCTTGCTGGCGGGAGGGCGAGCGGCGGGCATCAGCGAGGAGTTTCCCCACCACCCACGCAAACTCCTCGCTGCTGCCGTGCCCGCCGCTTGTCCGCCCGCCTGCCTGCCCGCGCGCCCGCCGCTCGCCCGCCCTTCGCCCGCCCACACCGTTGGCTCGCGCCACTTCCCAGCTGAGTCCTGAAGCGAATTGGCTTCAGGACTCAGCTGGGAAGCGGCGCGAGCGAACGGCGTGGGCGGGCGAAGGGCGGGAGAGCGGCAGCAAGGAGTTTGCGTGGGCGGTAGGGAAACCCCAATCTTCGGCTCCTTGCTGCTGCTGCGGCGGAAGTAAAAACACCAACTGCGCATGCGCAGATGGTGTTTTTACTTCCGCAGCGCTACTTCGCAAAAAACCGATCATTGCGAGGGGTCCTGGAACGGAACCCTCGCAATGATCGGGGGACCACTGTAATTTTAGAAGAGCTGTGCGTGCCGGTGTGTGTACATACACATACGGTTTATATAGTCGATAATGTATATTTTTGTCTGCCTGTGTGTAATATGTATATACACATATGGCATATATACATAGAATTAAATAGTATATTTTGGATGTTCAGTAATAGGAAGTAGAGAGGGAAATTGTGGCGAGGAGAGGCCAGGCACCCTAATCTTAATCCAAACCCTTGACAAGAGTGATGTCAAGTTGGCCACCTTTAAGCCAGTCACATGACCTTTAAGTCACCCCCCTGGTCACATGATTGTCAAGCCACTCCCACCTGGTCACATGGCCGGCAAGCCACACCCGCAAAATAAACCACGCCCACAGTGCAGTAGTAAAAACCTTTGCAGCCCTTCACTGCACTGAAGCCTGGGACAGTTGAAAAAACAGCCCAACCGTCAAATTGGAACTTCGGAAAAATGGACTTCTGGTTTGCCAATTGTGCTGTTTTTCACACTCTGGAGCCTTCCCTGAAGCCTCAAGAGGGTGAAGCGGCCTTCCCCAAGGCCGAAAATCAGCTGGCTAGCACACGTGTGCCACCTGTGGCACGTGTGCCATAGGTTCGCCATCAATAATCTAGCCCAGGGATTGGCAAAGTTGGTCTTCTATGATTATGTGGACTTCCACTCCCAGAATTCCTGAGCTAGATAATTGGCTCAGGAATTCTGGGAGTTGATAATTGGCTCAGGAATTCTGGGAGTTGAAGTCTACAAGTCATAGAAGAGCCAACATTGCCTACCCCTGGGCAGTGTTCCCTCTAATTTTTTTGGGGGGTGGGCGGAAAAGTATAGTGTCTGAGCGGCAGTCCCTTCGGGACTGGGCGGCACAGAAATAATAAATAAATAAATAAATAAATAAATAAATAAATAAATAAATAAATAAATAAATAAATAGACAGACAGACAGACAGACAGACAAACAAACAAATAAAAAACCCACCCTGTTTTGCCTCAGAGAATTTCAAAATAAAACACTGTACTGTGTGTCTATAACAGTGAGCTCATAATAGGGCAACTCTATCAATATCAAAATGCCACTTAAATAGTTGAGCTAGTTTCAAACTAGATTTTGATTTTCTTTCTCTCTTCCTTACTCCCATTCTTTTTCTTTCTCTTTTCCTTCCTCTCTTTTTTCTATCTGTTTCTCTCTCTCCCTCTCTTCCTCTCTCTCTCCTTCCCTCTCACTCTTTCCCTCTCGGCTTCTGAGCAGGTTTGGAAAACTCTGAGTTGATGATGATTTTTAAGTGAGCGATTGCTCACTGCTCAGCTTAGAGGGAACTATGCTCCTGGGCTAGATCATTGATGGCGAACCTATGGCATTTTGCCTACCCCTGATCTAGCCTAACAAAGAGAAGGATTAGGGGTGATATGACGTCAATCTTTCAGTATTTGAGGGGCTGTCACAACAATGAGAGGTTTAGCCTGTTCTCCAAAGTACCTGAGGTAGAACAAAAAGCAATGGGTGGAAACTAAACAAGGAGAGAAGCAACTTAGAACTAAGGAGGACATTCCTGACAGTTAGGACAATTAACTAGTGGAACAGCTTGCCTCCAGAAGTTGTTAATTGCTCCAACACTGGAAGTTTTTAAGAAGATGTTGGGTAACCATCTGTCTGAAGTAGTGTAGGGTTTCTTGCCTAAGCAGGGGGTTGGACTAGAAGACCTCCAAGGTCCCTTTCCTTCGTATCTCTATTCAGGCTACGTTTGGGCTGGTCCAATATCACCCACTTTTCTGCAACCACAAAGTGATGGAGTGGCCTTTGGATCATCCTTAAAACCATGGAAAGAAGGAGTAGGAGAGACATGATAGCAGTGTTCCAATATCTCAGCGATTTCTACAAACAAGAGGGAGTCAACCTATTCTCCAAAGCGCCTGAGGGTAGAACAAGACGCAATGGGTGGAAACTAAGCGAGAAGAGAAGCAAGGAGGAATTTCCTGACAGTGAGAACAATTCACCCATGGAACAGCTTGCCTCCAGAAGTTGTGAATGCTCCATCACTGGAAGTTTTAAAGAAGATGTTGGAAAACCATCTGTCTGAAGTAGCGTAGGGTTTCCTGCCCAAGCAGGGGGTTGGACTAGAAGACCTCCAAGGTCCCTTCCAGACTTATGACTCTAAGCATCCTAAAAGCAGTGAGAGTGGGGAAGGACGAAAGCAAGAGGCGCAAACACTACGTACCTCTAGAGAACATTTTCGCAATCCGCCGTGTTTGTTTGCACCCTGGACGCCATCTGGATTTTATGCAATTATTCCAGGCTATTTTTAAGTGCCAATGGCTGCGGATTAAAATAAAAATAAAATATCAGCTGTGCAACTTTTCTTTGGCGGCTAAGATGAGGGGCTTTATCTGAGTAAAGGAAAGGAATGAATTATTTCAAAGCTGGAAAAGAGGTTTAAATATTCATCAGAGGAAAAGGGTGTGTGTGTGTTGAAAACCGCGATACCCAATATTTTTCGGCTCCCAGGGGGAAGATAATACCTTCTCACTACTGTTTCATGTTTCAAAATTAACCTGGTTGGCAGCTGAATCTGATTTTAATGCTAGTCATGAACAAGGCGCCTGGCCTGCAGTCTTTAGAAGCACAGGACTAAGGTTCCTCCACACACGGTTTAGCTATTGAGGTTAGAATAGAATAGAATAGAATATTGAAATGAAATGAATAGAATAGAATAGGAAAAGAAGAGAAAAAAGAGAATAGAATAGAGAAGAATAGAATAGGAAAAGAAGAGAAGAAGAGAAGAAAATGAGAAGAATAGAATAGAATATATTATGGAATGGAGAATAGAATAGAACAGAATAGAATATTGAAATGAAATGAAAAGAATAGAATAGGAAAAGAAGAGAAAAAAAGAGAATAGAATAGAGAAGAATAGAATAGGAAAAGAAGAGAAGAAGAGAAGAGAATGAGAATAGAATAGAATATGGAATGGAGAATAGAATAGAATAGGATAGAATAGAATAGGATAGGGTATGATAGGATATATTTTGGAATGGAGAATAGAATAGAATAGAATAGAATAGAATATGGAATGGAGAATAGAATAGAACCAGAACAGAATAGAATTCTTTATTGGCCAAATGTGATTGGACACACAAGGAATTTGTCTTTGGTGCAGATGCTGTCAGTGTACATAAAAGAAAAGATACATTTGTCAAGAATCCACCTTTTCTAAGTGTGACGTACAGATATCAGGACAAGTTGGTTTACACATTTTGTAAGCTACTGGGGATTGATTGATTGATTGATTTATTAGATTTATAAGCTGTCCAACCACTTACGGACTCTGGGTGATCTACAACAATTAGAATAGAATAGAACAGAATAGAATAGAATAGAATTCTTTATTGGCCAAGTGTGATTGGACATACAAGGAATTTGTCTTGATGCATATGCTCTCAGTGTACATAAAATAAAATATAGGTTAAAAAGCAATAGAAAAACATTTAAAACCCCTTAAAATAAAATCATTCATTCATGCCTTCCTTGGCCAGAGCTAACCGGTATTGCTCAATGGCTCCAGGCCTGTTGGCAAAGCAAGGATTTTACAGCCTTGTGTAAAGCCAGGAGGGTGGGGGAGGTACGGATCTCCGGAGGCAGTTGGTTCCAGAAAACTGGCGCCACCACAGAGAAGGCCCTCCCATACGGCCCTGCCAACCAACATTGTCTGGCTGATGGGACTCCTGATTGGCCGCTGGGAAGTATGTGGAAGATAAATAGTGGCCCTATGCCTTGAAGGTAATTATGGGTGTGGGCACTCAAGCATGCATGACAGCGCACCCACACGCTCTTTTGGCACCTGAAGAAAAAAAGGTTCACTATCACTGTCCTAGAGATATAAAATATTTTAGGAAATATTAAAAAGGCAGAATATTATATAGAATATCTCTGGCTGAGAAATGCGTTTAGGCATAAAAAAGACTCACTCTTAGTAGCCCCCATCTTTGTCAATGTGCCATCTAGGAATGGCCCTGCTCACTGATCCCTCCCCCACCTTTGTTAATAACCTAGAATACAAGCCTGAGATGCACAGAAAAAAGCCTTGAAGGTGTCCCCAAACTCCCTCTGATATGTTGATGGTGGGGATGATGTATATTTTGAGTAGGTTGATAAATACTTTTCTCTTGATCCCTTGGGCACGCTTCCTCGGGACGAGGCTAGACATAGTCACCCTCACCAAAACACAACTGTGTGAGTGCTCACACCACTTCCAAGGTTGACTCAGCCTTCCATCCTTCCGAGATCGGTAAAATTTGGACCCAGATTGTTGAAGGCAATATGCTGATTCTGTAAACTGCTTAGAGAAGGCTGTAAAGCACTGTGAAGCAGTATATAAGTCTAAGTGACATTGGGAAGGGAAAGGAAGGGAAGGGAAGGGAAGGAAGGAAGGAAGGAAGGAAGGAAGGAAGGAAGGAAGGAAGGAAGGACTGTGGTGGTGCAATAGCTAGAATGCAGTATTGCAGGCTAATTCTACCGACTGCCAGCAGTTCAATCCTGACTAGCTCAAAGTTGGCTCAACCAACTAATAGACTAACAATCCTAGGCCTAGAAAGCCTAGAACTACGACGCCTAAAACACGATCTGAGTATTGCCCACAAGATCATATGCTGCAATGTCTTACCAGTCAATGACTACTTCAGCTTCAACCGCAATAACACAAGAGCACGCAACAGATTCAAACTTAATACAAACCGCGCCAAACTTGACTGTAAAAAATATGATTTCAACAATCGAGTTATCGAAGCTTGGAACTCATTACCGGACTCAATTGTGTCAACCCCTAACCCCCAACACTTCTCCCTTAGACTCTCCACGATTGACCTCTCCAGGTTCCTAAGAGGCCAGTGAGGGGCCTACATAAGTGCACTGGTGTGCCTTTCGTCCCCTGTCCAATTGTCTTTCCTTTCTTTCACCTATCTTATATATTCTCTTCCTTTCATATATCCTCTCCTCTAAGTTCACCTTCACCCTCTTTTATATTATTATCTTCCTATGTATTTATGTATTGGACAAATGAATAAAAAAAATAAAAATAAAATAACCTTCCATCCTTCCGAGGTCAGTCAAATGAGGACCCATATTGTTGGGGTCTTACAATATGCTGACTCTCTGTAAACTGCTTAGAGAGGGCTGTAAAGCACTGTGAAGCAGTATATAAGTCTAACTGCTATTGCTATGGCTTCCTCCGAAGTGCCCAGGGAATCTTTTATAGCCTCTCTTCACTTCCTGCCAAAGAACTAACTGTATTTTCTCGTTCTCTGGGTGGCGGGGGAAACGCCTGACGCTGCCAACCAGTGTGTCTATTTTTAAGGTGACTTCTGGCACTTCCGTTTATTTTTACACACTGCCTTCCTCCATCGCCTTCCCTCGCCAATTATCAGCTTCGCAACATGGGGCTGATGCGTAGGAGAGACAACTATGAGATGGGAGGTGAAAGGAGACTCTGCAGAACCACGAATCAGAAGTTGGCATGGAATCCTTTGGCGATCGTCACCGCCTTTCCAGCTCTCCGGCCTTCTGGGTCACCAAAACTCCACCCGTCTTCAGCAGCTTCCATTCCCCTAAGAAGGATGCTTGCCCTGTTTTTAATGCCTCTTAGTTGCCATGTGAGGTTATTTTGTTTTATTTTATTTTTATTTATTTATTTTGTCTAATACACAATGAAGGTTATAAAGGATACACCTGTAGTAATATACAGTGGTCCCTCTACCTAAGAACGCCTCTACTTAAGAACTTTTCTAGATAAGAACCGGGTGCTCAGGATTTTTTTGCCTCTTCTTAAGAACCATTTTCTACTTAAGAACTCGAGCCTGGAAAAGTTTCCCAGGAAATTTGAGAGTGGCACAAAGGCCCGGCCAGTTTCCTGCCATTCTCCCTTTAATCCCAGCCATCTTGGACTTTTCTGGGCTGCCAGAGGAGCCTTTCGGTGGCGCTTAAGGGGGCTTTGGCAGCCCAGAGCGAATGGAGCGTTTTATTTATTTTTATTTATTGGATTTGTATGCCGCCCCTCTCTGCAGACTCGGGGCGGCTAACAATAATGATTAAAAAAACATGTAACAATCCAATTTAATAAAACAACTAAAAAACCCTTATTACAAAAACCAAACATACACACAAACATACCATACATAACTTGTAATGGCCTAGGGGAAGGAATATCCTAACTCCCCCATGCCTGGCGACAAAGGTGGGTCTTCAGTAATTTGCGAAAGACAAGGAGGGTGGGGGCCGTTCTAATCTCTGGGGGGGAGTTGATTCCAGAGGGCCGGGGCCGCCACAGAGAAGGCTCTTCCCCTGGGGCCCACCAAACGACATTGTTTGGTCGACAGGACCCGGAGAAGGCCAACTCTGTGGGACCTTATCGGCTGCTGGGATTCCTTTCCTTTTCCTTTCTCTGAGCACTTGGAGAGGGAATAAACCACTTTGCTGTGGTGACTCCCTTGCGCTGCCTCCCATGCACACGGCGCGAGGTTGCCTCCTGGAGCATCTGGGTGCAGAAAGGCAAAAGGGGGTGCTCACCTCACCTTCTTCCCTCGGCAGTGACTGTCCTCCTCCTCTTCTTCCTCCTCCTCCTCCCACCCAAATTCCAAAATTTATTTCTTTCCTAATGGGTTTGCACACATTATTGGCTTTTACATTGATTCCTATGGGAAAAATTGCTTGTACTTAAGAACGTTTCTACTTAAGAACCTGGTCACGGAACGAATTAAGTTCTTATGTAGACGTCCCACTGTATATCAAAGAAAGTATATAAGAGAAGGTATAGGAATAAAACATATCAGTGAAAGAATAGAAGAAAATATGTAGGAATAGAAGAAAAGATATGTGAGATATATAGGAGAGACAATAGGACAGGGGATGGAAGGCACACTGGTGCACTTATGCACACCCCTTACTGACCTCTTAGGAATCTGGAGAGGTCAACCGTGGATAGTCTAAGGGTAAAATGTTGGGGGTTAGGGGATGACACTACGGAGTCCGGTAATGAGTTCCACGCTTTGACAACTCAATTACTAAAGTCGTATTTTTTACAGTCAAGTTTGGAGTGGCGAATATTGAGTTTGAATCTGTTGTGTGCTCTTGTGTTGTTGTGGTTGAAGCTGAAGTAGTTGTTGACAGGCAGGACGTTGCCGCATATGATTTTGTGGGCAGTGCTTAGACCATGTTTAAGGTGTCGTAGTTCTAAGCTTTCTAGATCCAGGATTGGTAAAATCTACTTAGTGAAGCGGGAAAAAATTTAGACTCCAGAATCTTTGGGGGTCAGTTGCAGCATCTAATCCATTAGAAGGGTTGATCAAAATGATCAAAAGATGGGGGGGGGGACAGTACTATATAACATTGCATATATTAGTGGCAGCCAGAATTACAATAGCAGAATATTGGGAACAAAGACAACTACAAGATGATTATACACCAATAAAGAAAATTATGGATTGTGCAGAAGGAGATATATTGACATTTAAAATAAACCATAAAGAAGACTCAGAGTATTATAAAACTTGGAATACATTTTATGAATGGTAAGAAACAAGAAAAGAACAAAACTAATATATAGCTATGAATTAAATGTAAAATAAAAAGGATAAAGTTACTTAACTAATAACATTTTAAAGATAAATTATGAACCGTTTGATTTGTACTAATTGAGATATTGTAATATTGATTGATTTAAGGCGGTTGAAAGCAAAACAAACATGTATATAAATCAAATAACCAGAATTATTATTTTTTCAATATCATCGTCTGTTATAGTCATAAAAATGACTAAGAAGATGTTGAGTTTAATGGATATGAATAATTTAATTGAATATTCTTTTTTTCCATGTGTGTATGTATAATTGTTTGTCTTAAGTGTTTATATGTTCTGTTTTTAAAGTATATGTTTCAATAAAAATTATTTTAAAAAAGAAAAGAAAAAAAGAAGTGTTACTCCTTGGCAGAATCTACCTAGATAAAGAGTTGGGAAGTTCAAGCTGATGGAGTAATTAATTAAGCAATTAATTAATTTTTTGGGGGGCAGGGTATACATTTCCCCACACCTTACAAAAATACAAACTCACATGCCATACATTTCAAATTTCAATACCATACAATATAGTCTCAATTGCCAAATTCTTAATTAAAATTCTTAATTATATATCTATTTTTGTTTCGGCATGCCTTATTTATCTTGTGTTACCTCCTCTTCTAATTTTGTCATCTGGATTTCAAAGATTGCTTTCTGTTCTCATTTGAGTTCAAAACGAAATTTCTATTGGCTATTTGCTTTTTTCTACTAAATCTATGCCATAGTGCTTCATTTCATTTCAAATGAACAAGGAAACAAGGAAAGAAGCAACTTAGAACTAAGGAGAAATTTCCTGACAGTTAGAACAATTAATCCGTGGAACAGTTTGCCACCAGAAGTTGTGAATGCTCCAACACTGGAAGTTTGTAAGAAGATGTTGGAAGTAGTGAAGTAGTGTAGGGTTTCCTGCCTGAGCAGGGGGTTGGACTAGAAGACCTCTAAGGTCCATTCCAACTCTGTTGTTGTTATTGTTGTTGTTATTCTGCCTGTGGGTGAGACTTCTTCTTCTTCTTCTTCTTCTTCTTCTTCTTCTTCTTCTTCTTCTTCTTCTTCTTCTTCTTTTTCTTCTTCTTTTCTTCCTCCTCCTCCTCCTCCTCCTTCTTCCTCCTCCTCTTCCTCCTCCCCATTCTTCTTCTTCTTCCTCCTCCTCCTCTCCCTCTATTATTATTATTATTATTATTATTATTATTATTATTATTATCATCATCATCAGAAACTATTCTAATGTTCAGCCATCCTGACATATAGACAGAAGAGGCAGAGCTGGAACTAGTATAAATGACCTTCCTTTCCTTCGTATCTCAATTCAGGCTAGGTTTGGGCTGGTCCAAAATGACCCACTTTTCTGCAACCACAAAGTGATGGAATGGCCTTTCTGATCGTCCTTAAAACCAAAAAAAAAATCAGGGAAATCAGGGAAAGGTGACTGCGTTGTTTTTTTTAAAAGTCTTTGGCTAGGTGTTTCCAAATGTCCATAGAAGCACAAAAGACCTTGGAATCACCCAGCTTGCATTGGGGTGGCTGGTGCCAGAAATTACTCTCGAAGACAAAAAAAAAAAGAATAAAAAGTTGCAAGTCAGAGGCATCTTGTGTGGACAAGGCAGAGGACAAATATTTCACAAGAAGAGTCCTCCACTCCTCTTCTCACAACAAAATACCTTATTCCGCCAGAGATGAAATTCTGCGATTAGACAACTTACAACTTACAACTCCGTCATCTCCGTTCCGACTTAACTATAGTTTATAAAATCATATGTCCTTCCTGTTAGCGACTACTTCATCTTCAACCGCAACGACACAAGAGCACGAAATAGATTTAAACTGATTGTCAACTGTTCTAAACTAGACTGCAGAAAATACGACTTCAGCAATAGAGTGATCAACGCCTGGAATGCACTACCTGACTCTGTGGTTTCTACTCCTAACCCCAAAACCTTTAACCTTAGACTATCTACAATTGACCTCTCCCCCCTTTCTAAGAGGTCTGTTAGGGGCATGCATAAGCGCACCATTGCGCCTACCATCCCTGTCCTATTGTCCTCTATCGTTACTTTTTATCATTACTTATCTAATGTTTTTTTTGTATAAATTACCATCCTATAATTGTTTGACACATACATAAATAAAACTTAAAAAATAATAATAGATTAATAGAATAAATTAATTAATAGAATAATAGAATAAACCATCTCTTTCTCCTCCCTTCTCAGTAATCTCCTTTTGTCCCTTTCTCGCTGTTCTCTGCCTACCACCCTTCCTCACCCTGCCGGTCCATCAGAGGAAGAAACACACAGCAGGAACATAACACCAAAAAAGAAACAGAGATCAGCAGTGGGCCTGGCTGGATAGAAACGGTACGTAGTAAGCGAGGGGTGGAGTAAAGCAGCAGCAGCAGCAGCAGCTAAAGATTGGATGCCTGCAGGAGAGAATTCGGTGCAGCTGCTCCTAAGCGGCCACACGCTGCACCGCGATCGGAGAGAAGGAGCCATCGGCTCAGGCAGAGGACATCGCAAAAGAGAAAGATGTGAAAAGTTGGAGGACCAACACTTGCTCAGATCCCCTGGGGGTGATGAATCCAGTGCAAACTGCCCCTGAGACTTGAGGAGTGCCAAGGGAGGACCAGTGCAGTGTGGGAACTTCTGGAAAACTGGGCACTGGGCTGGAAACTGGGCACAAGGAGATGGCACTTAATTTTGTCCCTTTTGGCACTGGCGAGATCTTCTGGCACCGAGAAGTCCAGTAGACAAGGCAAAACCTGGAGAACTGCCCTCGCCAGCTTGGAAAACTTCATCCTGTCTCCTGGAAGGTCTTCTCCGTCTTGTACTGTTTCGTGACCCACCGAAAGAGAACATGTAAGAACTTCTCTCTTGTTTATTTATTGTTTTATTATTTGGATTCCCAGGCTGTCCTTCTCTGCAGACTGTTAGGCTCCCAAGCCCAGCTCCATGGGTGTGCGGTCAGGCTGTAGGGAAAGCGGGTAGAAGGCTTGGCTGCATAGCTAGAAGTATAACAAGCAGGAAGAGGGAGGTTGTGATCCCGCTGTTTAGAGCGCTGGCGAGACCACATTTGGAATACCATGCTTAATTCTGGAGACCTCGCTTACAAAAAGATATTGATCAAATTGAATGGGTCCAAAGATGGGTTACAAAAAGGGTGAAAGGTATTAAGCATCAAACGTATCAGAAAAGACTTCATGAACTCATTCTGTATAGTCTGGAGGACAGAAGGAAAACTGGGGGGCATGATCGAAATATTTAAATATGTTAAAGGGTTAAATAAGGTTCAGGAGGGAAGTGTTTTTAATAGCAAAGTGAATATAAGAACAAGGGGGCACAATCTGAGGTTAATTGGGGGAAAGATCATAAGCAATGTGAGAAAATATTATTTTACTGAAAGAGTAGTAGATGCTTGGAACAAAATACAGGATATAATATAAGGGCAGACTAAATGGACCATGGGGTCTTTTTTTGCCATCAATCTTTTATGTTTCTATGTTTCTATCCAATCTTCTCTTTCCTGGAAGTGGGCATTCCTTTGGGAAAACCCACCTTGGCTGTGATCTTCTCACCTAACTGGGCAACTTCATTTTGGACGGACAGAAAAAAGAGAGGAAATTATTAAGGAACTAGGCGCCCGGTTTGAGAATCCTGAATATGTCGGACCAGGAGATTGACGACTATGAAGGGGACAACTTCTCCGACACCTCCCACACCGTTCAAACTCTCCCACCTTATAACATGGAAGACCAGCTTCTGCCCATGGAACGTCGCAGCACCTGTGGCTGTTGGGCTTGGACTTGCCTGGTGGGAGCAACCAACTCTTTGGCTTTCCTCCTCAACTTCCTGCTGATGGCTGCCATCTTTTCAGTGGTCCTTTTGCCCGCTGTTGTCGTGGTCTATTTTGGATTCCAGTGTCACTCGCGGGTAAGTGTTTTACGGCAAACAGGACCTTTTTTTGGTGAGGCAGCCACAAATTGAGAGAGTGAGAGGAGAGGTCTAGTGGATAGTAGATTGGACAGTTTGTCAAGGGTTTTTTAAATTGTTGATATAATGGTTTTTTTTTTACTATTTTTACTATTTACATTTGACTTTTTAACAGTGTATTGTATTATTTATGGTGTAAGCTGCCTTGAGTCTCATGGAATTGGGCAACATAGAAGTCAAATAGATAGATAGATAGATAGATAGATAGATAGATAGATAGATAGATAGATAGATAGATGTAGGTAGGTAGGTAGGTAGGTAGAGAGATAGGTAGGTAGGTAGGTAAGTAAGTAAGTAAGTAAATAAGTAAATAAGTAAATAAGTAAATAAGTAAATAAGTAAATAAGTAAATAAGTAAATAAGTAAATAAGTAAATAAGTAAATAAGTAAATAAGTAAATAAGTAAATAAGTAAATAAGTAAATAAGTAAATAAGTAAATAAGTAAATAAGTAAATAAGTAAATAAGTAAATAAGTAAATAAGTAAATAAATAGTGGAGGCTTGTACTCTGTTCATTCTCAGAGGTATGATCTGTCCTCAGTTAAGTAATCACCCACGCTAGATTTAGATTAGATTTTTTTAGCTTATTATTAGAGTTGGAAGGGACCTTGTAGGTCATCTATGAGAGTCCATTGGAGTTGGGTGGGACATATTTATTTTGATAGATAGATAGATAGATAGATAGATAGATAGATAGATAGATAGATAGATAGATAGAGGCAGGCAGACAAATACTGTACATAAATACATCTAGTCCAACCCTCCCCTCCCCCGCCACTCAAGCAGTAGTCCCTACACCAGTTTGGACAAATGGCAGTCCAATCTCCCTTTGAAAGTCTGAAGCTCTCACAACCTCCGCAGGCAACTTCTGTTCCACTGGTCAATCGCTCTCACCCATCAGAAAGTTCCTCCTTATTTCCAGGTTGAATCTCTCCTTGGTCAGCTTCCACTTGTTATTCCTTGTCTGGCTTTCTGGTGCTTTGGAAAACAGCCTGACCCCCCTCCTCTCTGTGGCAGTATTGGAAGACTGCTATCATGTCTCCCCTGGTCCTTCCCTTCAGCTGACTGGCCATGCCCAGTTTAATAATAATAATAACAACAACAACAACAACAACAATAATAATAATAATAATAATAACAACAACAACAACATAATAGTTGTTATTGTTGTTATTGTTGTTATTGTTGTTATTGTTGTTATTGTTGTTATTATTATTATTATTATTATTATTATTATTATTATTATTATTAATTAGATTTGTATGCCGACCCTCTCCGAGGACTCGGAGCAGCTCACAACAGCAACAAAATCCAATATGACACAAATCCAATATTAAAACTAATTTAAAAACCCATGTTACTAAAATAAAAACCCCATTCAATTCTACACAAACCCACCATTCTCAAATGCTAGAGTCAGAAAGATGGGGGGACGGGACGGTTAGTCGCTGCAAGCCCCATTTGATGATCCCATGCTTCATCCCATAGAACTCTGATGCCTTTCTTATTAGGTTTATATTCTGCCTTTCGTCCATGATCTCAAGGACATCCATGCAGCGTTTGCCTTCTCTGGTTTTTCACTGCAGGTAGGTCGAGCTGAAAGAGTGAACTAGTCCAAACTCAGCCAGGAAGCTTCATAGCTAAGGGACAGAACGGATGCTGGGGTTCCTCAGTCCTTTCCCAATCCCATCCTGTTTTTAAAAAGCCAGCTTGTTTTCGGCACGTGCAGCGTTTTAAAAAAAAATTATTTTATATTTTTATTTGCCGAGCATGTACAAGATAGTAGGCATTGGTTATATAACGATATAAACTGTGAAGAGTGGCTCAAGCTGCTTCTAACAACCCTATTATTTGACTGAAAGAGTAGTAGATGCTTGGAACAAATTTCCAGCAGACGTGGTTAGTCAATCCACAGTAACTGCATTTAAACATGCCTGGGATAAACATAGATCCATCCTAAGATAAAATACAGGAAATAGTACAAAGGCAGACTAGATGGACCATGAGGTCTTTTTCTGTCGTCAATTTTCTATGTTTCTGTTATTTTATTTATTTATTTATTTGTGAAAAATATGTATTGGTATAAGCATAAACATAAGTGAAGTAGGTACAGGCAAATTTGGACAGTAGGATAGTAAGGCAGGGATAGTAGGCATGCTGGTGTGGTTATGCACACCCCTTTACAAACCTCTTAGGAGTGGGGTGAGGTCGACCGTAGACAGTCTAAGGTTAAAGTTTTTGGGGTTTGGGGAAGAAAACACAGAATCGGGTAGTGCATTCCAGGCATTGATCACTCTGTTGCTCCTAAGGAACAATAGATTATTACTATTATTATTACTATTATTACAATTATTACTAGTAAGGATGTTCTAAGGAGCAAGCTCAACTAACTAGCTGGGGACCCACAACATATTCATTGAAGCAAAGGTGGGAGTTAGGAACTGGTGATTCAGCAACCTGGCTTATTTTTTAAAAAAATTATATATAAATAAAAAATTATATATAAATATTTTAAATACAGTGTATTGTCCTTGCATACCATTTTGCAAAACGAAAAAAGGACATATGCTGAGAGAAATAATAATAATAATAATAATAATAATAATAATAATAATAATAATAATTCTAACCATATTTATAATTATATCAATCTCCGAATCTTCAGAGAGGACTGGCATATAAATCAAATCAAATCAAATCAAGTCAAGTCAAGTCAAATCAAATCAAATCAAATCAAATCAAATCAATCAACCAATCAATATATAATAAATTCTTAAATAAATAAATATTATATTATAAATTATGTTATATATATATATATTCTTTTATGTACACTGAGAGCATATGCACCAAGACAAATTCCTTGTGTGTCCAATCACACTTGGCCAATAAAGAATTCTATTCTATTCTATTCTATTCTATTCTATTCTATTCTATTCTAATCCATTCCATTCACTTGTTTATGTTCCTGCTAACTATATTAGCATACTTATAATTATGAACAACATTCATATTTTTACTTACTCATAACAATAACAATGCTCTTTCTTTGTCTAATTTCTACCTCTTATCTCTGACCATTTAAAAAACCTATTGCACGTTAAATAATATTCTATGTCTCGTTTTATCTTTGATTTTCTACGTTGATCTATCCACCTGCACAATCCAATCTTTTTCGGATTATGTTGGGGTGTTCTCACTTTCCCAATATTGTGAAAATATAATTCTCATTGCTGTCAGTACAAGGTAATGTGAAATAGATAGCCCCTTTGTCGTTAACTTTCTGGAATTACACCTAAGACAAATATTTCTGGTTTAAAATCTGTGTTCTCATGGTGTAGCAACTCTGCTTTTGATCTTATCTTCTGTACTGGCCCCTCCCAGGAACTCCCCATTGGAGTTCTTTTGCACAGATACTGGACACCACGTGAAGTTAGTCACTGTAAAAGACTGCAGCGTGGGAAGGATTCCAGAAACTTCAGGCTCATTTCCAAATACAGTGGTACCTCTACTTAATTCATTCAATGTCCAGGTTCTTAAGTAGAAAAGTTTGAAAGAAGAAGCAATTTTTCCCATAGGAATCAATGTAAAAGCAAATAATGTGTGCAATTGGGGAAAGCACAGGGAGGGTGGAGGTCCTGTTTCCTCCCAGGAGATTCCTAGAGAGGCCCCACGGAGGCTTCTCCCCACCTTTTCTGGCCCTGTTTCCTCCCAGGAGATTCCTAAAGAGGCTCCACGGAGGCTTCTCCCCACCTTTTCTGGTCCTGTTTCCTCCCTGGAGATTCCTAGAGAGGCCCCACGGAGGCTTCTCCCTGCCTTTTCTGGCTCTGTTTCCTCCCAGGAGATCCCAAGAGAGGCCCGACGGAGGCTTCTCCCTCCCTTTTCCGGCCCTGTTTCCTCCCAGGTGATTCCTAGAGAGGCCCGATGGAGGCTTCTCTCCCCTTTTCCGGCCCTGTTTCCTCCCAGGAGATTCCTAGAGAGGCCTGATGGAGGCTTCTCCCCGCCTTTTCCGGCCCTGTTTCCTCCCAGGAGATTCCTAGAGAGGCCTTACGGAGGCTTCTCCCTGCCTTTTCCGGCCCTGTTTCCTCCCAGGAGATTCCTAGAGAGGCCCCACGGAGGCTTCTCCCTGTCTTTTCCGGTTACAGTTTCAGAGGCTCGGGTTTGTAAGTGGAAAATGATTCTTGAGAAGAGGCAAAAAAAAATTGAACACCTGGTTCTTCTGTAGAAAAGTTTGTAAGTAGAGGCGTTCTTAGGTAGAGGTATCATTGTATTGTGAAAAGGGGATAAATAGTAGGAAGTACCTGGGGGGGTTGATTCGGAGGATATCTGCCATTTAGGTTTAGTGACATAGGAAAAGGTGATTAGTCCAGCAATGCTGATTTCATCGGGGACAAAAATTCATCCCTAGTTTTTAAAAAGAGGGTACATATGTGGCAAGTCAAAAAGCCAGCGGTTATAAGCGACCTTGTAGGTCATCTAGTCCAACCCCCCTCCACAAGCAGGAGATCGTATGCCGTTTCTTGACCAATGGCAGTCCAGTCAGGATTAGTACTGACCTGACGTAATATCCCTATGCAGGAAGAAGAATTATAATTAATGTATTGATTGTAACAAGTAAAGAATGCTTAGTCACTGTGAACCTACAGAATGTGCTGCAACCTGATTGGTGGATAAATGTATAAAATGTAATGCACCTTTGCATACGTGTGGCTTGTTGTGGGCGATTTGTTGTAGGTGGCCTGTTGTGAATTGTGGATGGCTTGTTGTCTGTATTGTACTAGTAAGATAGTTACAGTGTAGATAGAATAGTTTTTGCTATGAAGAAGTAAAATATTTTCTCAAGAACTCCTGATGCATTGTATATATTCAAGGCACCAATCTTGGTCTGATGCTTGGCTGGTTGGGTTATATGTCTTCTGCAAAACGCTACTCTATCAGTCTCTTCTTGAAAGCCTCCAGTGATGAAGCTCCCACAACTTCTGAAGGCAACTTCTGTTCCATGGGTTGATTGTTCTCCCTAGCAGAAAATTCCTCCTTTTTTCCAAGTTGAATCTCTCCTTGTTCAGCTTCCATCCATTATTATTCCTTGTCTGGCCTTCGGGTGTCTTGGACGGTTGCTTGACCCCTTCCTGTCTGTGGCAGCCCCTCAAGTATTGGAAGACTGCTATCCTGTCTCCCCTGGTCCTTCTCTTTGCTAGACTGGCCACTCCCAGTTCCTGCAACCGTTCATCGTATGTTTTTGCTTCCACGTGCCTAACCATCTTTGCTGCTCCCCTCTGCATCCTTTCTAGACTCTCAACATCTCAACCTGAAGTTAGTTGGGGGAAAGATTAGAAGTAACGTGAGAAAATATTATTTTACTGAAAGGGTAGTAGATGCTTGGAACAAATTTTCAGCAGACGTGGTTGGTAAATCCATAAGAACTGAATTTAAACATGCCTAGGATAAACATATATCCATCCTCAGATAAAATACAAAAAATAGTATAAGGGCAGACTAGATGGACCAGGAGGTCTTTTTCTGCCATCAATCTTCTATGTTTCTATGTTTTTTATATCGTGGTGACCAAAACTGGATGCAGGATTCTAGATGTGGCCTGATTCTTCCCACCCTGCAAAACAATGGCTTGCTTCTCTCTTTTTTTCCTCCCAGCCTCTTTAGCTTCTGTCTGTATTTGCCGACATGAATTCCATTTAATGTCTTTTTAATTAAAGATTTCTCCCCTACCACAGTCAATTTCCAGGATTTCTCTGCTAAATGAAAGACTGGGGGAGAGAAAGTGGCAGTGCTGGTGGGGAAGTCAATTTTAAACAAAACACACACAAACAAAGAGGAAGGAAAAAATAATCCGAATTGATATTATCCATAATTTCAAGCATGGAAGTTTTAGGCTCAGACAGTGCTGGTCAATCCTTGATTCCTCCCGACTGACAAACTCATTCTCTTCTGATTACGTATCCTGCAGATCGACCAAAGTACAAAATAGTGTGCGTGCCACTAGGAACAATTGTTCTCAACAGGCATTTCATCTAGTTTCTTCCTTTGGATTCCCTAGGAAGTTTGAGCTTTATTGATCGTTCTTTCTTTCTTTCTTTCCTTCCTTCTTTCTTTCTTTCTTTCTTTCTTTCTTTCTTTCTTTCTTTCTTTCCTTTCTTTCTTTCTTTCTCTCTCTCTCTCTCCCTCCATCCTTCCCTCCCTCCCTCTTTCTTTCTTTCTTTCTCTCTCTCCCTCCCTCCTTCCCTCTCTCCCTCCCTCTTTCTTTCTTTTTCTTTCTTTCTTTCTTTCTCTCTCTCTCTCCTCCACCCTCCCTCTTTGTTTCTTTGTTTCTTTCTCTCTCTCTCTCCCTCCCTCTCTCCCACCCTCCCTCTTTTTTTCTTTCTTTCTTTCTCTCCCTCCCACCCTCACTCTTTCTTTTTTCTTTCTTTCTTTCTCTCTCCCTCCCTCTCTCCCTCTCTCCCACTCTCCCTCTTTCTTTCTTTCTCTCCCTCCCTCCCTCCCACCCTCACTCTTTCTTTTTTTTCTTTCTTTCTTTCTTTCTCTCTCTCTCCCTCCCTCTCTCCCACTCTCCCTCCCTCTTTCTTTCTTTCTTTCTCTCTCCCGCCCGCCCTCCCTCTTTCTTTCTTTCTTTCTCTCTCTCTCTCTCACTCCCTCTCTCCCACCCACCCACCCTCCCTCCCTCTTTCTTTCTTTCTTTCTTTCTTTCTTTCTTTATCTCTCCCTCCCTCTCTCCCACCCTCCCTCTTTCTTTCTTTCTTTCTTTCTTTCTCTCTCTCTCCCTCCCTCTCTCCCACCCTCTTTCTTTCTTTCTTTCTTTCTCTCTCTCTCCCTCCCTCTCTCCCACCCACCCTCCCTCTTTCTTTCTTTCTTTCTTTCTTTCTCTCCCTCTCACCCTCCCTCTCTCCCACCCTCCTTCTTTCTTTCTTTCTTTCTTTCTTTCTTTTTCATTTTATTTGTAAGCCAACCAACTCCTTACAAACTCTGGGCAACAAATTTCGCAGAAGTTCTCCCCCTGCCCCTCAAAAAAAAAAGCAGGGGGGGATTTTTCCAAATAAGGAATACAGAAAATGGTGGGGGTGGGGGTGTGTGATCAGGAAGGGCACTGAAAAACCTAGGAGAGCAATACTAGAAGAGGAAGTGATTCCCCATGGAAAATGTCATGGAGAGGTAAAATGTCTATATTGGGGGGGGATGGGGAAATCCCCTCAAGATTCCCCCATCAGCCATTCCTGGACAAAGGGACAATCAAAGATTCAGGATCCGGAGCTGTCCGGATCTGCAGGAGCTGTCCTTGGTGTTGAAGTATTGGAAAACAAGTACTTTGCCTGTCTACCATAGAAACATAGAAACATAGAAGATTGACAGCAGAAAAAGACCTCATGGTCCATCTAGTCTGCCCTTATACTATTTCCTGTATTTTATCTTAGGATGTATATTTATCCCAGGCGTGTTTAAATTCAGTTACTGTGGATTTACCAACCATCTATCTGTCTGTCTGTTTACCTATATCTATCTATTTATCTACTGTATCTCCCTAGCTCTCTCTCTCTCTCTCTATCTACCTACCTACCTATCTACCCATCTATTTTTCTATCCATCCATCCATCCAACCAACCAACCATATCTATCTATCTATCTATCTATCTATCTATCTATCTATCTATCTATCTATCTATCTATCCATCTATTTTTCTATCCATCCATCCATATCTATCTGTCTGCCTGCCTGCCTGCTGCCTGCCAGCCTGCCTGCCTGTATCATATATCTATTTATTTATTCATTCATTCATTTGTTTGTTTTGTCAAGTATGTATTGGTTGTATACAAAGATATAATAATATTTATATACATGAGAAGAGACACATTAGGATAGAAAGCACTGTGGTGCACTTATGCATACCCCTTTTTGGGATTCAAGGGAAAGGGAGGGTCTTGCCTTCTCTTTCTGCTCAAGATCCCCATGGACAATTGGGGGACACAGAATGCTGGACTTGATGGGCTTTGGCCCGATTTAGCAGGGCTCTTCTTAGGTTCTTATGTTCTTAGCTCAGAGAAGGTTGGCACGCTGCTGCACTTATGTACACCCCTTACTGACTTCTTAGGAATTAGGTAAGGTGAACGGTGGATAGTAGTAGTTGACAGGAAGGACGTTGTAGCAGATGATTTTATGGGCTATGCTTAGGTTGCGTTTAAGGCGACGTAGTTCTAAGCTTTCTAAACCTAGGTAGGAATCGGGAGAGGTCAACAGTGGATAGACCAGGGGTCAGGTTTTGGGGGTTAGGAGATGATACTACCAAGTCTGGTAGTGAGTTCCATGCATCAACTACTCGGTTGCTAAAGTTTTACTTTGAGTTTGTATCTGTCGTGTGCCCATGTATCGTTGTGGTTGAAGCTTTTCCATTGATTCAATTCAAATTTCAATTGATTGGAGAGCGGGAGCGCCAGTGGTGGTTCGAAGCAGCTTAATTAAAGGGGGGATGAGGGAGGGGGGCTATTAAAAATACTCAATCAATGCTGGATTGCAACTTTGTTCTCTAAGTGACCTCTGCGGAATCGATGGCGGATGTTTTGCAAACCGGCGGCTGTTCCAACTCCTCTGTTTGAGATGAGTAGCAAAACAAAAATCTATCCTGCCCCAGGAGACACCAGATGGTTAATTTCCTTTCTGTAGTGGCAAACAGACCATCAAAGGGGTATAAATGACACCTCTGGGTATTTCAAGGGTAGGGTTAGCTAATGGCTCCTTGGGATCTGTCAGCTTTGGAGGGCCAGCCCTTCCCGCAGAGCGGCGACAGATCGGATGCTGATGCTGCATGGTAGGTCGTGTTTGCACATGCAGGATATTCTCTGTAAAGTCACTCAGCCATCCCTGGTAGATGGGACGCTAGGGAACGAAAAGCCGAGGCAAAAGCTCCCTCTCAAATTACTCAGCTTACGTTTCCTTTGCCGGCTGGGAATGGAACAGAGAAAACCTTGTTTGCATCTCCATTTGCCCACATTACGTTAGAAACGCCCCGGTTACTTTCAGCAGACTGTTGGAAGGTTGAATAGAATAGAATATTAGAACAGAATAGAAGAGAAGAGAAGAAAAGAGATGAGATGTGAAGAGATGTGAAGAGAAGAGAATAAGAAGAGAAGAAAATAGAATAGAATAGAATAGAAAGAGAATAAGAGAAGAGAATAGAGAAGAAGAGAATAGGAAAACAAGAGAAGAGAAGAAGAGAAGAGGTGAGAAGTGAATAAGAAGAGAAGAGAAGGGAAGAGAGGAAATATGGAATGGAGAATATAGAAGAAGAGAAGAGATGAGAAGAGAAGAGAAGAAATAGAATCGAATATGGAATGGAGAATAGAATAGAATAAATAGAATAGAATAAATAGAATAGAATATGGAATGGAGAATAGAAAAGAAGAGAAGAGAATAAATAGAATAGAATAGAATATGGAATGGAGAACAGAAGAGAATAGAAGAGAAGAGAAGAGAATATGGAATGGAGAACAGAATAGAATAGAATAAATAGAATAGAATATGGAATGGGAAATAGAATAGAATAGAATAAATAGAAAAGAATAAATAGAATAGAATATGGAATGGGAAATAGAATAGAAGAGAATAAATAGAATAGAATAGAATAAATAGAATAGAATATGACCATCAAGCCACACCCACAAAATAAGCCACACCCACAGTGTGGCAGTAAAACTTTTGGCTGGCCATTACTGTTTACATCCATTAAAAAAAATTAATACATATTTTAGCCTTTCTACATCCGACATCGGGAGAAGAAAAAAAATCCATTATTTATCTCGGAGAGGAGGCTGAATCGGTCCCGAGAAGGGCAGGTGCTCCAGATCGATTTCCCTTCCATCTGAAATCGTGTTTTCTTAAGATGAAAGCCCGTCATGAAGCCTCGGGGAGCTCGAGCAGAAAAGCAATCTCGATTCAATTGTATTTACATTTATGGATTGTTCCCATCCAATCCAATCGGCTCTCCTGTCATGTTAAAAGCCCCATTTGGTGGCAATTGAATTTTTTTGCTTTGCTTGAAAGGGAAAGAAGAGAGCGAAAAAGGGAGAAGGAACAGTGGTGGTGGGTTGCTGTCGGATCGGACTGGTTATTTAATAACATAAGAGCCTAAGAAGAGCCCTGCTGAATTGCGTCAAAGCCCATCGAGTCCAGCATTCTGTGTCCCACAGTGGCCCACCAATTGTCCATTTATTTAGATATTCATTCATTCATTCATTCATTCATTCATTCATTCATTCATTCACTCCAACACATAATGTAGGTTTCAGAGGCTATAATCATAGTAGAAATATATCAATGGAAGATTAGAAGGAAAGATATAGGAATAATATGGAAGAAATAATAGAGTTCATAAACATATACATGTAGTTAGTAGAAATATAAGAGAAGTACAGGGGTACCTCTACTTACGAACTTAATTTGTTCCGTGACCAGGTTCTTAAGTAGAAAAGTTTGTAAGTGGAAGCAATTTTTTCCCATAGGAATCAATGTAAAAGCAAATAATGTGTGCAAACCCATTAGGAAAGAAATAAAAGCTCGGAATTTGGGTGAGAGGAGGAGGAGGAAGAGGACAGTTGCTGCCAAAGGAAGAAGGTGAGGAGAGGGGAATCAAAAAAATCCTAAACTTTAAGGCTTAAAAAAAAAAGAGGGACTGCCTCCCATGCACTGCTCCAGAGAGAGAAACCCAGGGGGAATGGCAGGAAACTGGCTGGACCTTCGTGCTGCTCTCAAATTTCCTGGGAAATTTTTCCAGGCTCAGGTTCTTAAGTAGAAAATGGTTCTTATAAAGAGGCAAAAGTATCTTGAACACCCAGTTCTTATCTAGAAAAATTCTGAAGTACAAGCGTTCTTAGATAGAGGTACCACTGTATTAGGACAGGGGATGGAAGGCACGCTGGTGCAGTTATGCACGCCCCTTACTGACCTCTTATGTATCGGGAGAGGTCAACCGTGGATAGTCTAAAGGTAAAATTTTGGGTGTTAGGGAATGACACTACAGAGTCTGGTAACGAGTTCCATGCTTCCATCTTGAGCAGAAAGAGAAGGCAAAACCCTCCCTTTCCTTTGACCCCCAACAAATGGGACACAAGGGACCCCCGCCTGCCTCAACCAACATAAAGGCGGCACTTGGACATCCGTTTCAATAACCACCTATGATACACTTGGCCTCCATGAATCTGTCTAATCCTGCCTTGATGCTCTCCAGGCTGCCTAAAAGATTTGCAATACCTGTAACTCCACACTCTACATCCCTACTCCAATCAATCTCACCTACCTCACCTACAAAAAGATATTGACAAAATTGAACGGGTCCAAAGACGGGCTACAAGAATGGTGGGAGGTCTTAAGCATAAAACATATGAGGAAAGACTTCATGAACTCCATCTGTATAGTCTGGAGGACAGAAGGAAAAGGGGGGACATGATCGAAACATTTAAATATGTTAAAGGGTTAAATAAGGTTCAGGAGGGAAGTGTTTTTAATAGGAAAGTGAACACAAGAACAAGGGGGCACAATCTGAAGTTAGTTGGGGGAAAGATCAAAAGCAACGTGAGGAAATATTATTTCACTGAAAGAGTAGTAGATCCTTGGAACAAATTTCCAGAAGACGTGGTTGGTAAATCCACAGTAACTGAATTTAAACATGCCTGGGATAAACATAGATTCATCCTAAGATAAAACACAGGAAATAGTATAAGGGCAGGCTAGATGGACTATGAGGTTTTTTTCTGCCGTCAGTCTTCTATGTTTCTATGTTTCTATCTCAATCACCCTGCCTTCTTTCTAAGTTAATTCCAATTCCAAGTTGCTTTGTAAAGCTTCCAAAACTTAGCAACTTTGCTTCTTTGGTGTTATCTTCTCAGGGCAGCCGAGATTTTTTTTTATTTTGAGGGTGCTTGGTGGAACTGTGATAAAATGGTGGGAAATTCCTGCAGGTAATTGTGGCAGGTAATTAGGGCCTGTAAAGCCCAGGAGGGTTTGATTGTCCTTTAATATGCAGGAATAAACAGTAACAAACAACTTCAGAGAGATGGAGGTAACAGTCTGTCCACATTATTGAACTGCCTGTGCTAATTTCTGCAGGCACGTGAGATGGGGGGGGGGGGAGAGAGAGAGAATGGGGAAATTAAATCATGAGCCACTTCAAAAATCCTCAGTTCTCTTTTTCCTTAAGGACTGTTGGGAAACGGTTGCTCTGAAGATTTACACATTGTCTGTGAGCAAATAGATGCGAAGGGGTTTTAGTAACAGCTGGAAAACCAGCCAAACCTATTTACTCAGAGGCCAGCTGATTAAGAGGCTTCACGGATCTGTCAATCACTTGGCCCCTTTTAAAGAGGAAAAAGAAATTTCCAAACCGTGGTTGGATTGTAGCAGAACCTGGCTACTCCTTCCTTGGGACTAGATTGGATTGAACCACACTTGGAATACTGTGTCCAGTTCCAGCCACCATGATATCAAAATGATATTGAGATTCTTGAAAGAGTGCAGCGAAGAGGAACAAAGGCACAAGAACAATTTTCCCCCGAACGCCATCACTCTGCTAAACAAATAATTCACTCACCACTGTCAAACTATTCACTCAGTCTGCATTACTATTAATCTTCTCACCCTTCTCATCGCCCATCTCCTCCCATAAAAGGCTGCATGACTGTAACTTTGTGATTTGCATCCTTACAATTTATATTGACTGGTTGCTAATATGACTGGATTGCTTATTTGTACCCTGTGACAATCATTAAGTGTTGTACCTCATGATCCTTGACAAATCTGTCTTTTCTTTTATGTACATTGAGAGCATAGGCACCAGAGACAAATTACTTGTGTGTCCAATCACACTTGGCCCATAAAGAATTCTATCGGTCTGTCTGTCTGTCTATGACAGTGGTAACTGTGATTGCCAATAAAATTCTATTCTATTCTCTATTCTATTCTATTCCATTCCATTCTATTCCATTCTATGTTCTTTCTGCGTCAGCTCAGGAAGCTCAAACTGCCCAAGGAGCTGCTGATACAGTTCTACAGAGGAATCGCTGAGTCTGTCATCTGCACCTCTATAACTGTCTGGTTTGGTGCTGCAACCCAACAGGACCGACACAGACTTCAGAGGACAATCAGAACTGCAGAAAAAGCAATTGCTGCCAACCTGCCTTCCATTGAGGACCTGTATACTGCACAAGTTAAAAAGAGGGCGGGGGAAAATATTTACTGACCCCTCACATCCTGGACACAAACTGTTTCAACTCCTACCCTCAAAACGTAGCTACAGAGCATTGCACACCAAGACAACTAGACACAAGAACAGTTTTTTCCCGAACGCCATCACTCTACTAAACAAATAATTCCCTCAACACTGTCAGACTTTCTACTAAATCTGCACTTCTATTCTACTAGTTTTTCTCATCATTCCTATCACCCATTTCCTCCCATGTTGACTGTATGACTGTAACTTGTTGCTTGTATCCTAAGATTTTTATTAATATTGCTTCTTCATTGCTTATTTGACCCCTATGACAATCATTAAGTGTCGTACCACATGATTCTTGACAAATGTATATTTTTCTTTTATGTACGCTGAGAGCATATGCACCAAGACAAATTCCTTGTGTGTCCAATCACACGTGGCCAACAAAATTCTATTTTATTCTATTCTATTCTAATTCCAATTCCAATTCTATTCCCACCGTCCCTGACTCCCTTCCTCTGCTTTTGCACAGGTGCTCCACTCCACCGCCTACTACTGCCAGACCATCCTGGACGACAACAGCTCTTCGGCCTTGATCATCCTGGGCTTTGTCCTCATGTCTCCCCTCATCGTGGTCTCCATGGCGCTCTACTGCAGCCTGGCCCGCCGCCTGCACCTCTTCCTCTGCTTCCAGCCGTGTGCCCGGGCCGTCTACAAAGGCGTGAAGTGGCGGTGGTACGAAGAAGGCGGGCTCTGCGGCTGTGCCAAGGAGTGGAATTACCAAGTCAAGGCTTGGGTCTGAGCTGGCCCTCCCAGCTTCTCCGTGCAATTTGGTTATTTTGAATGGGGGGGAACCAAAGAAGAGCAGCGATAGTAACCACAGCCATGTTTTTTACCCTCCACGGACTTCTTGTGCGATGGAGTAACCAGGCTAAACCCTCCCTGGATTTCAAGTGAGGTTCGGCCTAGGTTAATTCCATCAGGATGTGACTATATAGTGGTAACTCTGCCTACAAATGCCTCTACTTACAAACTTTTCTAGATAAGAACCGGGTGTTCAAGATGTTTTTGCCTCTTTTTCAAGAACCATTTTACACTCACAAACCTGAGCCTCTGAAACTGAAACCGGAAAAGGTGGGGAGAAGCCTCCGTGGGGCCTCTCTAGGAATCTCCTGGGAAGAAACAGGGCCAGAAAAGGTGGGGAGAAGCCTCTGTGGGGCCTCTCTAGGAATATCCTGGGAGGAAACAGGGGCGGAAAAGGTGGGGAGAAGCTCTGTGGGGCCTCTCTAGGAATCTCCTGGGCAGGAAACAGGGCAGAAAAGGTGGGGAGAAGCCTCTGTGGGGCCTCTCTAGGAATCTCCTGGGAAGAAACAGGGCCTCCACTCTCCCTGTGGTTTCCCCAATCACACACATTATTTGCTTTTACATGGATTTCTATGGGGAAAATTGCTTCTTCTTACAAACTTTCCTACTTAAGAACCTGGTCACGGAACGAATTAAGTTCATAAGTAGAGGTACCACTGTATTCGTCATTGTGAGCTGCACAAGGAGCAGGGCCGAAATAGTGGTGGGTAGGGCTGGAGCCCAAGTGTGTGTTTGTGGGGCATTCCATTCCCATTGAATTCACTTTGATGACTTCGACTGTCCGATTTTCTGGCTTTTCTGCAACTTCACTCCCTTTGCGATTCATAAATTTTGGGAGAGTTTATGGATCAATGTGTGCCATAAACCCCAGGAAATGGACTAATTCAGGGTAAGGCGTCAGAGTCCACACAGTATGTCTAGGTGACACAATCCAGGAGCAAATGCAGCAAACAGAGGTTTGTAACAACAAAGAGTGGTTTATCTCTGCAAAATACACACACACATATATACGGTATATATATACTGTATTGTCCTAAAAATGCGAGTTCTGGCTGTATTTATAAGACCGTCATAACCTGTACCCGTGAAAATCTACGAAAACAAATATATATATATATATATATGTAGATTGTTCTGAGTTCGGGTTTTGCCCTGTGTAATGTTTTGCATGTCTATGCGACGTTTCGGTAAAATCACATTTACCATCATCAGGCTGGAGTTCCAATCTCTGTGTTTTTGCAAATGAATATTAGCAACTGACATTCCTTCTTAGCATGTAGTGTGGGGGTGGAGATTTGCTTTGAATGTAGCAAATAGATTGGGTGACTATGCTTCCGTGATCTGATTGGTTGGTGTAATCATGGTTATAGAAGGAATGGTATGAAGATTATGAAGTGTTTTGTTTAAGTCTGATTTCCAAATATAAAATTCTAAAATCATAATAATTAAAGGATCCTTTTTATTATTATGATTTAGAATTTTATATTTGGAAATCAGACTTAAACAAAACACTTCATAATCTTCATACCATTCCTTCTATAACCATGATTACACCAACCAATCAGATCACGGAAGCATAGTCACCCCAATCTATTTGCTACATTCAAAGCAAATCTCCACCCCCACACTACATGCTAAGAAGGAATGTCAGTTGCTAATATTCATTTGCAAAAACACAGAGATTGGAACTCCAGCCTGATGATGGTAAATGTGATTTTACCGAAACGTCGCATAGACATGCAAAACATTACACAGGGCAAAACCCGAACTCAGAACAATCTACATACATATACCCGTGAAAATTTACGAAAACAAATATATATATATATATATATATATATATATATATATATATATATATATGTTTTCGTAGATTTTCACGGGTACAGGTATGACGGTCTTGGTATATTCGGGTTTCTTCCCGTGTAGGATTTGGAAATTTCTGGCGACGTTTCGATGAGGTCTCACTCATCATCTTCAGGCTGGTGTTTCTGTCCCTTTTCTCAGGCGAAGTCTTCGCCTGAGAAAAGGGACAGAAACACCAGCCTGAAGATGATGAGTGAGACCTCATCGAAACGTCGCCAGAAATTTCCAAATCCTACACGGGAAGAAACCCGAATATACCAAGACCGTCATATATATATATATATATATATATATATGTAGATTGTTCTGAGTTCGGGTTTTGCCCTGTGTAATATTTTGCATGTCTATGCGACGTTTCGGTGAAATCACATTCACCATCATCAGGCTGAAGTTCCAAGCTTCGTGCTGTTACAACAATGCAAAATATTACACAGGGCAAAACCCGAACTCAGAACAATCTACATACATATACCCGTGAAAATTTACGAAAACAAATATATATATTTGATGAGGCCAAAATAAGGCCGAAATAGATCTATCCTAGTCTCCCTTAATTTTCAAATTCAGCTTAAACATGTGACATACATATATATATATATATATATATATATATATATATATATATATATATATAACTTTTTTTTTTTTTGCTGATTTTGAAAATTAAGGGAGACTAGGCTACATCTATTTCGGCCTTATTTTGGCCTCATCAGCTAGCCATACCCACTGGAACTTGAACCTGCAACCTTTGCCTTGTGGCAGAGAATTATCCTCTAGGCTACAGTATCCAATCCCTTCAGCTCTGCACCAGGGAAGGGTTACATATTTTTGTGTCGAATCACCCTGGTGTATTGAAGGGACATCACAGCTCCTTTTTGCCTCTAGGCCCAACCCAGGGCCATTTCAAGGCAGTTAATTTATTCATAGCTAACAAACTATGTTCTGTATGTATCACAAATTTTTGCTGAATATTTAAAATTAATTAATACCCTTACTGGGATTTGATCCTGGGGCCTCTTACAAGGCAGAGGCCCCAGGATCAAATCCCAGTAAGGGCATGGCTAGCTGATGAGGTCAGAACAAGGCCGAAATAGTGCTATCCTAGTCTCCCTTAATTTTAAATATTCAGACAAAATATGTATATATATATATGTATCACCTGTTTTTGCAAATATACTGTATATATGGCGTAGCGGAAAGAATCAGGGGCCCCCTTTGCCCCCAGATGTAGGCTTTAAACTTTAATCCAAAGTTTGATCCCGATTAGCAGGAGTTGCCTCACATTCAGACCCTCCGTCAGCTGCAGCAGCTTTCGTGTGTCGCTGTGTGATGTGCTGAGGGGGCCACATCTGGCTCCAAACCCAACTGGTCTTTGTGGCTTCCAGCTGATTTGATGTGCAGCTTATGAACGCAGTGAGGACTGGCGTAGCGGCAGCAAGCCGAGGACATGAAACGCCACCTTCTGCATTCCCAGAGCCGTAAACGCAACTAAACGAGATGTACTTGGAATGCACCCAAAAATGGTTCTCGAATCGCTGAGCCAGCTGCAGTTTTTGCTTGGCGGTCCAGCTGCGCCCTCCCTGATGTCTCATGGCTATCCTTAAAATAGGGACGGGATGCGATTATTTCTGAAGCCTGTCATTGTTGGGCAAAGCGATGCGCCCTCACTGATTGTGAACACCAGCTACTCCTCTTTCTCTCCTGTCTAACTCTTCCAGCTGCTGTTGTGTTTCAGTATTGTGTGGGCACCACACACAATGCCCGATGCTCCTATGCTGTCTAGTTAGATATTAAAGATATCTTTTAAAATATGCATGTCCGTCAGTCTTTCTTCTTCCCTTGCGAAAAATGGGTCTTCTGAACGGCTTAACGCTCAAGGAGTGAATGCACCACGCCTGGCAAGTGTTTTGTGACTGGCCCCTGTCAACACAATCTTTATCATCGCCTCCAATTTCAGCATGATGTTTATTTATAGTACTGTATTTAAATACTTTTTAAAAAATCCTCTGCTTCCTTAAGTAATGCATTTTTTGGACTAGAAGACACAGAGGCGTATTAGATGCACCAAGATTTTGAAGAGATGAGTAAGAAAATACACTGCTCAAAAAAATAGAGGGAACACTTAAACAACACAATATAACTCCAAGTAAATCAAACTTCTTTGAAATCCAACTGTCCACTTAGGAAGCAACACTGATTGACAATCAATTTCACACGTCAGCACATTCAACTTTGTACACAACAGTATTCAATAAGAATATTTCATTCATGCAGATCTTGGATGTGTTCTTTGAGTGTTCCCTTTATTTTCTTTGAGCAGTATCTAAGTTTATGCCCTCCCCTAGCCTCCAGGAGCACTCTGCAGACCTCCCAAACCCTCTACACACCCAATTTTTGTGGAAAATGGGCCATTTGTTTGCTCAGGTTTTTTTTTTTTTGCAAAACCAGGGGGGGTTGCCCACCCCCAGCCATCAGGAACACTCTGCACACCTGCCAAACATTCTGCGCACCTGTTTACATGCGGAGTGTGGCTTCGGGAGGCCAAAAATGGCTGTGTTCGGTGTATAAGATGCACCAACATTTCCTCTTTGTTTTAGGGCAGTGGTTCTCAAACTTTCTAATGTTGCAACCCTTAATACAGTTCCTCATGTTGCGGTGACTGGTGACCCTCAACCATAAGTTGAGCGCCAATTCTCCCAACAGAGCTTGAAGCTGATTGGCAGGAAGGTCAGAGGGACACGCCCACTGCAAACGCCTGATTGTAAAAATATGTTCCAAGGCACCAGAATAAAAGCTTTAGTTCCTACCACCATGGGAAATTTGTTTCTTCCCATGGTTTTAGGTGACCTTTGTGAAACGGTTGTTCGATCCCCAATGGGGTCCCGATCCCCAAGTTGAGAATCACTGTTTTAGGGGAAGTAGAAGTGCGTTTTATACTCTGAAAAATAGGGTATTTGGTCTCCTTTCTCTCTGTCCTGTTTATAATTATTCTGCTATCCATCTAATGAATTTGGATAAATACATTATACCTATGGAAATACAGGCATAGTTGTCCACGTTCAACAATTCATTTAGTGACTGTTCGAACTTAGAACAGCACAGGGGTGGGGAAAAAGACCTTTTGTTTTTCATGTTGACAACCTCCAAATTTGTGTGATGGCATATAAATCCAATTAAACAATCAATCAATTTGATTTTATTCGATTAGTCAAATTAAAAAATGACAGACAAATAAATAAATCAACTTTGTAAAATGAGATTAAAAAACTCAATTGACAAACATTTTTGCTTAGCCAAAGAAATTTTTTCGAATTCATTGTCGAAAAAACACATCGAGGTTCACCTGTATACCCGTTTCCACCTCAACCCAAATTCTGCTCGTTGGAGACAAAGTTCCTTTCTTTTCCTTAAATCTAAGCTCTGCTTTTTCTACTTAAAAATAAAATGCAGGGGAAACAACGATATGCCCGGTTAAGGCATATCAGTGGAGATTTAGTCTGCTCATTTTATTTCCTGGAGAGAAGTATTAATACTGTCGTTGGGGAAAAATTGATGCTATTAACCTTCCGTCTCTGAGCCAAGTCTTTCAGGGGTGAAATTAAAACAGCTTTCATTTATTTCCTTGATCGGATATGAGCGGGCGAAATGTCTCGTTCATGATCGGACCTTTCAAAGCTGTCGTGGTTTTGTTTTTAACCCCTTCGGCTGCCCTAAGCTCCTAGCTCTCCTTGATACGGAGATTGTCAGACATTAAAAGTCAAGGGTGTCCCAAAGCTGCTTTTTTTTTTTTGAAAAAAAAAAAGGCAACTGGACATTTTGGATTTTTTAAATTGAACATGTCTGGGGGACTGAGAAGCTTTTTCAGCTCTGATTGGGAGTTTGAATTTGAATTTTATTCAATTTATGGAACTAACGAAATGAAATTCAATGGTGAAAAAAGTAAGGTCCTACGTTTAGGCAAGAAAAACAAAATGGAAAGGTACAATAGAAACATAGAAACATAGAAGATTGACGGCAGAAAAAGACCTCCTGGTCCATCTAGTCTGCCCTTATACTATTTCCTGTAATTTATCTTAGGATGGATATATGTTTATCCCAGGCATGTTTAAATTCAGTGACTGTGGATTTACCAACCATGTCTGCTGGAAGTTTGTTCCAAGCATCTACTACTCTTTCAGTAAAATAATATTTTCTCATGTTGCTTATGATCTTCCCCCAAACTAACCTCAGATTGTGCCCCCTTGTTCATGGGTTCACTTTCCTGTTAAAAACACTTCCCTCCTGAACCTTATTGAACCCTTTAGCATATTTAAATGTTTCGATCATGTCTCCCCTTTCCCTTCTGTCCTCCAGACTATACAGATTGAGTCTTTCCTGGTAAGTTTTATGCTTAAGACCTTCCACCATTTTTGTAGCCCGTCTTTGGACCCGTTCAATTTGATCAATATCTTTTTGTAGGTGAGGTCTCCGGAACTGGACACAGTATATTCCAAATGGCGCCTCACCAGGGCTCTATACAGCAGGATCACAATCTCCCTCTTCCTGCTTGTTCTACCTCTAGCTATGCAGCCAAGCATTCTACTTGCTTTCCCTACCGCCTGACCGCACTGTTCACCTATTTTGAGACTGTCAGAAATCACTACCCCTAAATCTTTCTCTTCTGAAGTTTTTGCTAGCACAGAAGTGCTAATACCATACTCAGATTGATGATTCCTTTTGCCCAAGTGCATTATTTTACATTTGGAAACATTAAACTGCAATTTCCATTGCTTTGACCACTTATCTAGCAAAGCTAAATCATTTGCCATATTACAGACTATACGGTATATGTGGTACATTGCTCAATGGTAGGAACTGTGAGAGGGATCTTGGAGTCCTGGTGGACAACCATTTAAATAGGAGCCAGGCGTGTGCAGCAGCTGCCAAAAAAGCTAACACAATTCCAGGCTGCATCAACAGAGGAACAGAATCAAGATCACGTGAAGTGCTAATGCCACTATATAGGGCCTGGGTAAGGCCACACTTGGAATCCAGCATTCAGTTTTGGTCACCACGATGCAAAAAGGATGTTGAGACTGTAGAAAGAGTGCAGAGAAGAGCAACAAAGAGGATTAGGGGTCTGGAACGGTTGCAGGAACTGGGCATGGCTAGTTTAATGAAAAGAAGGACCAGGGGAGACATGATAGCAGCCTTCCAATATCTCAAGGGTTGCCACAAAGAAGAGGGAGTCAACCTATTCCCCAAAGCATCTCAGGGTAGAACAAGAAGCAATGGGTGGAAACTAAACAAGGAGAGAAGCAACTTAGAACTAAGGAGAAATTTGCTGACAGTCAGAACATTCTTTAAGGGTTGGGTAGCCCCATGTAGAGCCTTGCAGTAGTCTAGCCGTGAGTGACTGTGCGAAGAGACTCCCTATCCAAATAGGAATGGATGGATAGAATGGAAGGATTAGCAACAAAGATAATTAGGGGGCTAGAGGTGAGGAAAACAGCATAAACGTTGCAAAGAACAAGATGGAGGCACCTATGGTTTGGGGCATGTTGACCATCACTGCTGGTTTGGCGAATGGGGAGAAATTCCCGCTATGGTTCTATAGACTCATTCTAAACCATTAGGAATGGGGATTTTGCAGTATCCTTCCCCTGCCATGCCCACCAAGCCATACCACGCCCACCAGGCCACACCCACAGAACCGGTAGTTTTTTTTTAAAAATTGCATTTCACCACTGGTCTAAAGTTTGATTGAGAGTTAAGGGAATGATTGCTTCTCCAAATCTAAAGGAAATAAAATCAATGGAATTACCTGGGCAGAATTCTGCCTCTTCGGAGGGCGAGTTTGCAGGCAAACAGCAGGGAATGCAAATCAACTTCCTCCCCTTGGTTGGGTTAATAGGGGAAATTATATTTCCATGGTAACTGTATCCTCTCTGTGCCATGATGTGACACGAAAGTAGCTAGGCCCCATCGAATAGCAGGCAGACAACTGGACAAAACAAGGTTTACAATGGAGCTTTGGATGGGGTGGTGTTTATGCAGCTGCAATTTCCGGCCCATTTGTGAATCCAATGCAAGGCCACTGTGGCTCAATAGGGCAGTTAATATGTTGTGCAGAGACTCGAAGGTGTTAATGGGGTCAGGCAGCCAAGCCTACCATGAGTGAACCGAATATCATGACATTAAGGACTGTCAGGGGGGACAGGAGAGCAGTCTTCCAATACTTGAGGGGCTACCACATCGTGAAAAAGGCTTCTAGCTGAATAAAGACCTTGCAGACAATCATAGAAACATAGAAACATAGAAGTCTGACGGCAGAAAAAGACCTCATGGTCCATCTAGTCTGCCCTTATACTATTTTCTGTATTTTATCTTAGGATGGATATAGGTTTATCCCAGGAATGTTTAAATTCAGTTACTGTGGATTTATCTACCACGTCTGCTGGAAGTTTGTTCCAAGGATCTACTACTCTTTCAGTCAAATAATATTTTCTCATGTTGCCTTTGATCTTTCCCCCAACTAACTTCAGATTGTGTCCCCTTGTTCTTGTGTTCACTTTCCTATTAAAAACACTTTCCTCCTGGACCTTATTTAACCCTTTAATATATTTAAATGTTTGATCATGTCCCCCCTTTTCCTTCTGTCCTCCAGACTATACAGATTGAGTTCATTAAGTCTTTCCTGATACGTTTTATGCTTAAGACCTTCCACCATTCTTGTAGCTCGTCTTTGGACCCATTCAATTTTGTCAATATCTTTTTGTAGGTGAGGTCTCCAGAACTGAACACAGTATTCCAAATGTGGTCTCACCAGCATTCTATATAGCGGGATCATAATCTCCCTCTTCCTGCTTGTTATACCTCTAGCTATGCAGCCAAGCATCCTACTTGCTTTCCCTACCGCCTGACTGCACTGTTCACCCATTTTGAGACTGTCAGAAATCACTACCCCTAAATCCTTTTCTTTTGAAGTATTTGCTAACACAGAACTGCCAATACAATATATTGTGAATCCAATGCTAGGCCACTGTGGTTCAATGGGGCACTTAATATGTTGTGCAGAGACTCCCTCTGTCAAAGACCTTGGAATACTCGTATCAAATGACCCAACATTTCTCCCTTAGACTATCCACAATTGACCTCTCCAGGTTTCTAAGAGGTCAGTAAGGGGCATACATAAGTGCACTAGTGTGCCTTTCATCCCCTGTCCAATTGTCTTTCCTTTATCTCATATATCATATATATTTTCTTCCTTTCATATATCTTCTCCTCTATTTTTACATTTTATCTTTATATATATTACTTCATGTCTATTCTCTTCCATATGTATTGTGTATTGGACAAATGAATAAATAAATAAATAAATAAGTACCAAAGCCCACTGCAACAACATCACCAAAAAGGCTTCAAGATTTGTTAACCTAATCTTACGCAGCTTCTTCTCCGGTAATACCACACTACTAACCAGAGCATACACAACTTTCTCCAGACCAGTCCTTGAATAGAGCTCATCTGCTTGGAACCCACTATGCATTTTGGACATAAATACGTTAGAAGGTGTCCAGAGATACTTTACTAGAAGAGCCCTCCGCTCCTCTACTTGCAAAAGAATACCTTATGCAGCCAGACTTGAAACCCTGGGGTTAGAAAGCTTACAACTACGTTGTCTTTGGCATGACCTAAGCTTAGCTCATACAATTATCTGCTATAATGTCCTTCCCGTCAGCGACTACTTCAGCTTCAACCACAACAATACACGAGCACACAACAGATATAAACTCAAAGTAAACCGCTCCAAACTCGACTGTACAAAATATGACTTTAGTAACAGAGTGGTTAATGCTGGGAATTCAATACTCTGTCCTAATGTTCCCTCTTATCAGTACCCATCTCATATATATAAGCAACATTATATCTATGTATATTACCAATATGTACTTGATAAAATAAATTATAAATAAAATAAATAAATAAAGAGGTGGGTGTCAAGCTATTTTCCAAAGCACTTGAAGGCCACACAAGGAATAATAATGGATGGAAGCTGACCAGGGAGAGAGATTGAACCTAGAAAGAAGGAGAAATTTTCCCAACCGTGAGAACAATCAACCCATGGAATAGAAGTTGCCTTTGGAAGTCATGGGAGCTTCGTGACTGGAGGCTTTCAAGAAGAGATTGGACTGCCATCTGTCAGAAGTGGTGTAGGCAGGTCTCCTGCTTGGTTGGGGGTGTAGGATTGGGACTAGATGACCTATAAGGTCCTTTCCATCACTGTAAATCTGTAAGAAGTCTGGTACAGTCGTACCTCTACTTACGAACTTAATTCGTTCCGTGACCAGGTTCTTAAGTAGAAAAGTTTGTAAGAAGAAGCAATTTTTCTCATAGGAATCAGTGTAAAAGCAAATAAGGCATGCAATTGGGGAAACCACAGGGAGGGTGGAGGCCCTGTTTCATCCCAGGAGATTCCTAGAGAGGCCCCACGGAGGCTTCTCCCTGCCTTTTCCGGCCCTGTTTTCTCCCAGGAGATTCCTAGAGAGGCCCCACAGAGGCTTCTCCCCGCCTTTTCTGGCCCTGTTTCCTCCCAGGAGATTCCTAGAGAGGCCCCACGGAGGCTTCTCCCTGCCTTTTCCAGTCCTGTTTCCTCCCAGGAGATTCCTAGAGAGGCCCCACGGAGGCTTCTCCCCGTCTTTTCCAGTTACACTTTCGGAGGCTTGGGTTTGTAAGTGGAAAATGGTTCTTGAGAAGAGACAAAAGAATCTTGAACACCTGGTTCTTATCTAGAAAAGTTCATAAGTAGAGGTGTTTGTAGGTAGAGGTACAACTGTACTTCCAGTTCCCATTGGAAGAGGCACCCATTGTATTCTCGTTGCATTCAGCTGGGCCCAGCAAAGATCAGTTTCTGGTTTATATGAATTTTGTTCCTTCAGCCGGGGGGTTGGGATAGATGTCCTTTGAGGAGCCATCCCATCTACTGTTGAAAGATGCTAAGATAAGCGCCACAAGCTGGCAGAGGGGGTAGAAAGGTAGAAACTCTCTCTTTCATGCTGGTGCAGCTTGAATCAATATTCGGAGAGAGTCCGCCTGCCACGTAGCTGCCTAGCATCCTTCAAATAAATGGGAACCTTTTTCTCCCTTCACCGCTGCCTATATATATTTTTCCTAACCAGCGTTTTATAGAACGGCACAAAACAACACGACCCAGAAAAAAAGAAACCTGTATGGATTTTATGACAGAATGAGGTGGCTGTTTATCTTAGCGCTAGAGAAGAACAAGGAGAAAGAAAGAAAGAAAGAAGGAAGGAAGGAAGGAAGGAGAAGAAGAAGGAGGGAGGGAGGAGGAAGAAGGAAGAAGACGGAGAAGAAGGAAAGAAAGAAAGAAAAAAGAAGGAAGGAAGGAAGGAGAAGAAGGAGAAGAAGGAGGGAGGGAGGAGGAAGGAAGAAGATGGAGAAGAAGGAAAGAAAGAATGTAGGAGAGAAAGGAGGGGAAGGAGAAGGAAGAAGAGGAAGAAGGAGAGGAGGAGGAAGGAGAAGGAGAACAGGAAGAGGAAGAAGAAGAAGAAAAAGAAATAGAAGGAGGAGGAGGAGGGAAGGAGAGGGAGAAGGAAGAGGAGGAGGGGGAAGAGGAAGAGGAAGAAAAAGAAGGGGAGGTGGAGGAGGAGGAGGAGAAGGAGGAGGAGAAGAAGGAGGAGGAGGAGGAGGAGGGAAGGAGAGGGAGAAGGAAGAGGAGGAGGAGGAGAAGAAGAAGGAGGAGGAGGAGGAGGAGGAGAAGAAGAAGAAGAAGAAGAAGAAGAAGAAGAAGAAGAAGAAGAAGAAGAAATACAAAGGCTTAGCAAGCAAGAAGGGAGGGGGACTTAATTTAATTTAAATAGATTTGTTTCCCCACCACCACCAAGAGAAAACCCCAGAGCTGAAAGCTTCTAAGCATTTTTTTTTTGCAGTGGTTGTATTTGTGGATTCCCTTGACAGTCACAAACAAGCTTAAAAGAAACTTTGCTTTGCTGACCCACCTCAATTGTAGACCCTGATCCAATTCAAGGCAAGAAAAATACTTCTCTATTCTCGCACACACACACACACACACCACACTTATGCAAGACACTTATTCTGGCACGGGAAATCATTGCGGAGCCTCATGCAGAATTGCTTCCCTTTCTGTATACGGCCTTTGCATCACTTCTCTACTGAAAAGCAATTTTTAAAGCTATATCTATATCTGTCACGGTGCCAGGTAGCATCCAAACTAAGTCCAAGTCAAAGTGCTCCTCAAAGTTCCAATTTATTTCCGGAGCCATCCTAGCACCCACACTGGGAAGCCTGGATCTGAGTTTCACATCCCTTGTCCCCCATCCACCCAGAAACGTGCCACGTTGCCCACTCAGGTCGTGCCAGCGTGGCCAGTTCTTCTTCCGCTTCCGCCCAGGTGGGTGGGCATAGGATAGCCTTGAAGCACTTGAAAGAATGCTTTGTAGCTGCAATTTGTTCCCTCGTGAAAATCTCCCCTCCCAAGTTGCCATAAACATCAGGCCTTATTTAGATAGGGTGGCAAGCCATTAATTTATCACCAACTTTTGCACCGGCTTGACTATATCTCTATCTCTATCTCTGTCTCTGTCTCTGTCTCTGTCTCTGTCTCTGTCTCTGTCTCTGTCTCTGTCTCTGTCTCTGTCTCTGTCTCTGTCTCTGTCTCTATCTCTATCTCTATCTCTATCTCTATCTATCTATCTATCTATCTATCTATCTATCTATCTATCTATCTATCTATCTCTATCTCTATCTCTATCTATCTATCTATCTATCTATCTATCCTATCTTTCTATCTTTCTATCTTTCTATCTTTCTATCTTTCTATCTATCTATCTATCTATCTAATCGTATCTCTCTCTCTCTCTCTATCTATCTATCCTATCTTTCTATCTATCTATCTATCTATCTATCTATCTAATCGTATCTATCTCTCTATCTCTCTATCTCTCTATCTCTCTATCTATCTATCTATCCTATCTTTCTATCTTTCTATCTTTCTATCTAATCGTATCTATCTATCTATCTATCTATCTATCTAATCGTATCTATCTCTCTATCTCTCTATCTCTCTATCTCTATCTATCTATCTATCTATCTATCTATCTATCTATCTATCTATCTATCTATCTATCTATCTATCTATCTATCTATCTATCTATCTATCTATCTATCTAAAGAGCCAGGGTGGTGCAGCAGGTAGATGCTGTACTGCAAGCCACTGAAGCTGACTGTAGATCTGTAGGTCAGCGGTTCAAATCTCATCACTGGCTGAAGGTTGACTCAGCCTTCCATCCTTCCGAGGTGGGTAAAATGAGGATCCGGATTGTGGGGGCAATAAGTTGGCTCTGTTTAAAAGTGCTATTGCTAACATGTTGTAGGGCGGCATAAAACTTGAATGAATGAATGAATGAATGAATAAATAAATAAATAAATAAATCTGTCTGTCTGCCTGCCTGCCTGTCTATTTCTCTCTATCTCTCTCTCTCTCATCTACCTACCTACCTACCTACCTTTCTATCTATCTATCTATCTATCTATCTATCTATCTATCTATCTATCTATCTAATCTATCTACCTACCTACTGTATATGCCACCTCTGTATTCCTTTATATTCTCCCACTCAACTTTGCAAGAGTGTTTATAAAAAAATTGTGCTTAACTCACCAATGATGCAAATACCCGAGGATTGGAAGCTTTGACTCCGGTGACCTGGATTTTATATTTTGTGTGTCTGGGCGCTGAGTCGAAATGGACAACATTAAAGGGAGGAGGTGTGTGATTCAGGCACCGAGGAACAGGGCCACACTGAAGGCTGGGAGATGTTGTAAAAACATAGGCCTGTTCAGAACAAAAAAGCAAAACGAGATTGTCAGTCCCTTGAAATTGATTTTCCAGCTAACTTGCGTTCTGGCAGAGGGCATTTCAAATATTTTTTGGAAAATACCTTCTCTAAGCAAAGAAGGTCCCTGAAGGTTCTTGTACTGACCTGGACGTGAACTCTAGAAACTCTATTGCGAATAAATACAAGCGTTCACGGTGATTTGGGGAAGAGGAAGCAAACAAATCACAGTTCTGAATTTTACAGAGGAAGGAAAACAGTGAGGGAATAACTACAAAGGACTCCAGTCCAGAATAGAATAGAATAGAATAGAACAGAATAGGATGAATACAACAGAATGGAGTGCAATGAAATAGAAAATAGAATAGAATAGAATAGAATAGAAACTAGAGTAGAATAGACTAAGACTAGAGAATAGAGAATAGGACAAGATGAGAGAATAGAGATAGAGAATAGAGAATTGAGAATGGAATGGAATAGAATAGAATAGGAACTAGAGTAGAATAGACTAAGAATAGAGAATAGAGAATAAAGAATAGGACAAGATGAGAGAATAGAGAATAAAGAATGGAGTAGAATGGAATAGAATGGAATAGAATGGAATAGAATGGAATAGAATGGAATAGAATAGAATAGAAACTAGAGTAGAATAGACTAAGACTAGAGAATAGAGAATAAAGAATAGGACAAGATGAGAGAATAGAGAATAGAGAATGGAATAGAATAGAATAGAATTCTTTATTGGCCAAGTGTCATTGGACACATAAGGGATTTGTCTTTTATTTATTTGTTTGTTTGTTTGTTTGTTTGTTTGTTTTGTCCAATACACAATGAGGGTTTTAGTGGGTATATATCTATATATACATAATAAAATACATGATGAAGGTTATAGAGGAGATACTCATAGTAAAATATATCTAAGAAATAATAGAAAAGAAGATGAAGTAATAGAACATATCAATGAAAGAATAGAAGAAGAAATATAGGAATCGAAGAAAGGTATAGGAGATATAGGAGAGCAATAGGACAGGGGACGGAAGGCACTCTAGTGCACTTGTACTTGCCCCTTACTGACCTCTTAGGAATCTGGATAGGTCAACCGTAGATAATCTAAGGGTAAAGTGTTAGGGGTTTGGGGATGACACTATGGAGTCCGGTAATGAGTTCCACGCTTCGACAACTCGGTTACTGAAGTCATATTTTTTACAGTCAAGTTTGGAGCGGTTAATATTAAGTTTAAATCTGTTGTGTGCTCTTGTGTTGTTGTGGTTGAAGCTGAAGTAGTCGCCGACAGGCAGGACGTTGCAGCATATGATCTTGTGGGCAATACTTAGATCTTGTTTAAGGCGTCTTAGTTCTAAACTTTCTAGGCCCAGGATTGAAAGTCTAGTCTCGTAGGGTATTCTATTTCGAGTGGAGGAGTGAAGGGCTCTTCTGGTGAAGTATCTTTGGACATTTTCAAGGGTGTTAATGTCTGAGATGCGATACAAACAGATGAGCTGTATTCGAGGATGGGTCTGGCAAAAGTTTTGTAAGCTCTGGTAAGTAGTGTGAGATTGCCAGAGCAGAAGCTACGTAGGATTAGGTGCAGATGCTCTCAGTGTACATAAAAGAAAAAGAGGCATTTGTCCAGAATCCTAAGGTACAACGCTTAATGATAGTCCGGTAGAAATAAGCAATTAAATCATATGAGGAACCAGTCAGTATAAATCGTAAAGATACGAGCAACAAAGTTACAGTCATACAGTCATAAGTGGGGTGAAATAAGTGGGGGGAAACTGTTCTTGTGTCTGGTTGTTTTGGTGTGCAGTGTTCTATAGCGTGGTTTTGAGGATAGGAGTTGAAATAGTTTGTGTCCAGGATGCGAAGGGTCAGTAAATATTTTCACCGCCTTCTTTTTGACTCGTGCAGTATCCAGGTCCTCAATGGAAGGCAGGTTGGGAGCAGTTGTTTTTTCTGCAGTTCTGATTCTCATCTGAAGTCTGTGTCGGTCCTGTTGGGTTGCAGCACCAAACCAGACAGTTACAGAGGTGCAGATGACAGACTCAATAACTCTTCTGTAGAAGTGTATTAGCAGCTCCTCGGGCAGTTTGAGCTTCCTGAGTTAGATACTTTCCCAAACTACATTCGGGTGGCATTATGACTCATGATTTTTCTATTCCGCAGAGATTATCCCATGCAAAATCAAAGAGCCATAGAAAAATTAAGTTTCAGGACTGATGGAAAAAAATAACTGATCTCAAGTCATTTCATCTTAAACAAGCTTCTGACACGCGCTGAAGAACTTAATTGAATTTGTGGGAGGTTTTTTAAAGGCAGATTTATCTGCCTGACACTTTAGGATCAAAATGCAGCTATCCACCCAAAACTGTAATTGGGATATTTTTTTCCTGTGCAATGGGCAGCTAAAGTAAATATGCATTTGTTCCGGATAACCCAACGTGCCTACAAATTTTGGGGCAAAGAAAACACATTGGATCAACATCAAGGCAGATATTTACAAAAGTTTTCCCAACGTGTTACAGAAACTTGTTTAAGACCAAAGTAACCGCAACAAAGTTAGAATCAACTAGAGGTTGAAAAAAACTAAAACGGTTTTTTTTGTTAGTTATAATTTCTTTGGTATGGAAAAACAGTCGCAATCTGGACATCTGCTTTCGTGAGAAGCAATAAACTATGATGCATTCCAACAGACCTATCAGATTGGTCTCTGGAGCAGAGCTTGATATAAATGATGAAAGTACCAACATTGGTTATGAAACGTCTGTAGGAAAATCACCAAACTCTGAGATAAAACTACCTCCCTCCCTCCTTCTCCCTCTCTCCTTTTCTTCCTCTTTTCTCTCCCTCCTTTCTTATTCCCTCCCTCCCTTTCCTCCTCCCTCCTTCTCTTCGTTTCTTGTTCCCTCCCTCTCCCTCCTTTCCTTCCTCTCCCTCTCTCTCTCTCCCGCCTTCTCTTCTCTTCCTCCCTTCCTCCTTCCCTCCTCCCCCTCTCCCTCCTTTCCTTCCTCCTTCTCTCCCTCTCTTCTCTTCCTCTCTTTCCCTTCTCTCCTTCCCTTATTACCTCCCTCCTCCTTCCCTCCCTCTCCCTCTCTCCCTCCCTTTCTTCCCTCCCTCCTCCTCTCCCTCTTCCTCCCTCCATCTCTCCCTCTCTTCTCTTCTCTTTATTTATTTTATTTATTTATTTATTATTTGGATTTGTATGCCGCCCCTCTCCAAAGACTTGGGGCGGCTCACAACAAGTGAAACAAATCATAAATAATCCAATTAATTAAAATATTTAAAGATTTTAAAAAACCCATATACTAACAGACACACACACAAGCATACCATGTATAAATTAAACGCGCCCAGGGGGAGATGTTTCAATTTCCCCATGCCTGACGGCAAAGGTGGGTTTTAAGGAGTTTACGGAAGGCAGGAAGAATAGGGGCAGTTCTAATCTCCGGGGGGAGTTGGTTCCAGAGAGCCGGTGCCGCCACAGAGAAGGCCCTTCCCCTGGGGCTCGCCAACCGACATTGTTTAGTTGACGGGACCCGGAGACCTAATCGGTCGCTGGGATTCGTGCGGCAGGAGGCGGTCTTGGAGATATTCTGGTCCGATGCCATGAAGGGCTTTAAAGGTCATAACCAACACTTTGAATTGTGACCGGAAATTGATCGGCAGCCAATGCAGACTGCGGAGTGATGGTGAAACATGGGCATACCTAGGTAAGCCCATGATTGCTCTCGCAGCTGCATTCTGCACGATCTGAAGTTTCCAAACACTTTTCAAAGGTAGCCCCATGTAGAGAGCATTACAGTAGTCGAACCTCGAGGTGATGAGGGCATGAGTGACTGTGAGCAATGAGTCCCGGTCCAGATAGGGCCGCAACTGGTGCACCAGGCGAACCTGGGCAAACGCCCCCCTCGCCACAGCTGAGAGATGGTTTTCTAATGTGAGCTGTGGATCGAGGAGGACGCCCAAGTTGCGGACCCTCTCTGAGGGGGTCAGTAATTCCCCCCCCCCCAGGGTAATGTACGGACAGATGGGATTGTCCTTGGGAGGCAAAACCCACAGCCACTCCATCTTATCCGGGTTGAGCTTGAGTCTGTTGACACCCATCCAGGCCCCAACAGCCTCCAGGCACCGGCACATCACTTCCACCGCTTCGTTGACTGGGCATGGGGTAGAGATGTAAAGCTGGGTATCATCGGCATATTGATGATACCTCACCCCATGTCCTTGGATGATCTCACCCAGCAGTTTCATGTAGATGTTAAATAGCAAGGGGGAGAGGACCGACCCCTGAGGCACCTCGGAGCCGAGCTCTGACCCCCCACTAACACCGACTGCGACCGGCCAGAGAGGTAGGAGGAGAACCACTGGAGAACAGTGCCTCCCACCCCCAACCCCTCCAACCGGTGCAGAAGGATACCATGGTCGATGGTATCGAAAGCCGCTGAGAGATCGAAGAGCACCAGGACAGAGGATAAACCCCTGTCCCGGGCCCGCCAGAGATCATCCATCAACGCGACCAAAGCGGTTTCCGTGCTCTTTCCCTTCTCTCCCTCCCTTGTTACCTCCCTCTCCCTTCTTCCCTCCCTCTTCCTCTCTCCCTCCCTTTCTCCTTCCCTCATCCCCATCCCCCTCCTGTCCCCCCTCTTCCTCTCCCCCTCCCTCCCTCTCTCTCTTCTCTTCCTCTCTTTTTCTTTCCCTTCTCTCCCTCGCTTGTTACCTCCCTCTCCCTCTCTCCCTCCCTTTCTTCTCTCCCTCCCTTTCTCCTTCCCCCCTCCCTCTCTCCCTCTTTTCCTCCCTCCTCCTCTCCCTCCCCCTCCTTCCATCTCCCCCTCTCTTCTCTTCCTCTTTCCCTTCTCTCGCTCCCTTGTTACCTCCCTCTCCCTTGTTCCCTCCCTCCCCCTCTCTCCCTCCCTTTCTTCTCTCCCTCCCTTTCTCCTTCCCCCTCTCCCTCTTTTCCTCCCTCTCCTTCTCTCCTCTCCCTCTCTTCTCTCCCTCTTTCCCTTCCTACCTCTCTCTCTCTCTCTTTCCAATTTATTTTGGCATCTTTTTTCTCTCCAAATTTCCCGGTGCCAGGAAAGCAACAGGAGCTTGGAAAGATGTCCCAGAGCACAAATTATTTTCCCCTGCATTAGAAATAAAGCAGATAAGGAAGCTTAAAATGCAGAACAGCTGTTTTCCTGTAAGGCACATTATTGTTAAATCAGAGGCTGGAGGCCGAGGAAGAGTTAACAGCTCTTTATTAGGCAAACAGGAGCATTAGAAGTGACCAGCCTGCAGGTAGAACGTGACTGCCCGCTAACGGCTAAAGCCGCGCCTTTATTAACTTTTCTTTCTTTTTTAAATGTCCCCCAAATATTCATGGGGCAATTTGTCAGGAGAATAATCTGAGTCAAGTAGATTAAAATCTAACCCATCCATAAAGATAACTCAGTCTGGCTGGTGTGCTAACAACACAGTTGGGATCATCTCTAGAAAACGCGGAGAGCCCTACAAAACCTCCTGATGTTCGTTAGCTTCAAAATTATGTCTAGATAATTTTAAGAAAAAAGAAAAAAAAAAGAAAGAGGGAACCTAGGCTTAGAAAAGATAAAACCACCGTTCCAGCAGTCTTATGAAATATTTCAGGATGGCCCTTTGGTCAGTGAAGGGCTGTAATTTGTTTTACTACCACACTGTGGGTGTGGCTTATTTTGTGGGTGCCAGGTGGGAGTGATCAATCTGAGATTAGTTGGGGGAAAGATCAGAAGCAACGTGATTTGACTGAAAGAGTAGTAGATGCTTGGAACAAACTTCCAGCAGACGTGGTTGGTCAATCCACAGGAACTGAATTTAAACATGCCTGGGATAAACATAGATCCATCCTAAGATAAAATACAGGAAATAGTATAAGGGCAGACTAGATGGACCATGGGGTCTTTTTCTGCCATCAATCTTCTATGTTTCTATGTTTCTACGTTTCTTTGGTTTGATGATCATGTGACCCGGGAGATGGCTTAAAGGTCATGTGACTGGCTTAAAGATGGCCAACTTGAGGTCACTCACGTCAAGGGTTTGGGTTAGGGTGCCTGGCCTCTCCTTGCCTCAGAGAGATCCAGTTTCCTTCTCTATTTACTATTACTGAACATCCAAAATATACTATTTAATTCTATGTATATACAGTGATCCCCTGGGTTTCGTGATCCCGATCATTGCGAAAGGCTATATCGCGATTTTTCAACCCGGAAGTAAAAACACCATCTGCGCATGCGCACCCCTTTTTCTATGGCCACGCATGCGTAGATGGCGCCGGGCAGATCAGCTGCTGGGCGGCTTCCCTGGGTCTTCCCCCTCTTGCTGGCGGGAGGGCGAGCGGCGGGCATCAGCGAGGAGTTTGCGTGGGCGGCTGGGAAACCCCAGCGCCGCTTCCCAGCTGAGTCCTGAAGCCAAACGTGGAAGTTCGCTTCAGGACTCAGCTGGGAAGCAGCGTGAGCGAATGGCATGGGCGGGCGAAGGGCGGGCGCGCCGGCAGGCAGGCGGCAGACAAGCGGCGGGCGGACAAGCGGCGGGTGCGGCAGCAGCGAGGAGTTTGCGTGGGCGGCGGGGAAACCCCAATCTTCGGCTCCTCGCTGCTGCTGCGGAAGTAAAAACACCATCTGCGCATGCGCAGATGGTGTTTTTACTTCCGCACCGCTACTTCGCGAAAAACCGATCATCGCGAGGGGTCCTGGAACGGAACCCTCGTGATAATCGGGGGACCACTGTATGCCAATATATGTACATACATATTACACACAGGCAGACAAAAATATACATTATCGACTATATAAGCTGTATGTGTATGTACACACACACACACAAATGCATGCAGAGTTCTTGTAAAATTATACATATTCAACCTCATTTACTGCAATAGGAAAGCCCAAAAGTAGAAAAAAAAATCCAAGTTTTTCTACTGGTTCTTTGTTCCTGACCGTAGCCATAGGAGCCCATCACTGCCTTTGGTTGTCTGCTGCCTTCTGGGCTATGAAACATTTATCAGGAATAATATCTCAAGAAGCCGACCCTGCCTCCGTGATATTATTTATGCCCCCAGAGGAAGCAAGTGAAAAATAGCACAGGTGTGGAGCCCTGCTGATTTATACCAAGTTGCAAAATGTCAGAAGGTGTCTGGAAACCTGGCCTCTGGAAGGAAAAAGAGTTGCTCCGTTTAGCAAGAGGTCAAGAAGGATTTGCAAGTTGCAACCCCAGTTCAGAGAGAGAGAGAGAGAGAGTGGGGGGTGGAGGCAGAGACAGGAGAGAGAAGGAAGGATGGTTTAAGGAGGGAGGCAGCCAGCATTACAGTGTTCCCTCGATTTTCGCGGGGGATACGTTCCAAGACCACCCGCTAAAGTCGAAGTAGAAATGCGGAAGTAAATGCACTATTTTTGGCTATGAACAGTATAACAAGCCTTCCCTTAACACTTTAAACCCCTAAATTGCAATTTCCCATCCTCTTAGCAACCATTTAGATTATTACTCACCATGTTCATTTATTAAAGTTTATTAAAAAAAATATTTATTAAAGGCGGACGGAAGTTTGGCGATGACATATGACGTCATCGGGCGGGGAAAACCGTGGTAGAGGGGGAAAACCGTGAAGTATTTTTTAATTCATATTTTTGAAAAACCGTGGTATAGACTTTTCGTGAAGTTCGAACCCGCGAAAATCAAGGGAACACTGTATTCCTTGGTCCCACAGATTTGCAACGGAAGAGGCAAAGAACGGGGGGGGGGGGGGTTTCAAAAAAGGAAGAAAAAAAAGATCCCAAATGACTCTTTTTTTAGTATTGCTGTAACTTCAATTACTTAATGAATTGTTTGTAAGTTGAGGGCTACTCCGCTATTCAGAAGTAGCTTTTCCAACTAATGCTTTTTTTAAATTGAAATATTTTTTTAATTATTATTATTTTATTTTTTATTAAAAGCCTTTGCGAGTTGCAGCTCACCATATGGGATGCGTGATGGGGTTTCTGTCTTTTAATAACATTTGGGAAAGGTTTAGTGACATTGAACAGAAAGATTAGAATATGGAAGAGAAGAGAATATGGAGTGGAATAGAATAGAATAGAATAGGGAATAGAGAATTGAATCAAATTAAATAGAATAGAACAGAATAGCATAGAACAAGGAATAGAGAATTGAATCAAATCAAATATAATATAGGATAGACAGAATGGAATGGAATGGAATGGAATAGAACAGAACAGAAAAGAATTCTTTATTGGCCAAGTGTGATTGGACACACTAGGAATTTGTCTTTGGTGCATATCTCTCAGTGCACATAAAATAAAATATACATTTGTCAAGAATCATGAGGTACTGATTGCCATAGGATACAAGCAAGCAATCAGGAAACAATCAATATTAATATAAATTGTAGGGATACAAGCAACAATGTCACACAGTCATAAGTGAGAAGAGATGGGGGATAGTGTTCTATAGTGTCATTTTGAGGGTAGGAGCTGAAACAATTTATGTCCAGGATGCGAGGGGTCAGTCAATATTTTCCCCGCCCTCTTTTTGACTCGTGCAGTATACGGGTCCTCTATGAAAGGCAGGTTGGCAGCAATTATTTTTTCTGCACTTCTGATTCTCCTCTGAAGTCTGTGTCGGTCTTGTTGAGTTGCAGAACCAAACCAGACAGTTATAGAGGTGTAGATGCAGATGGACGAGAAGAGATAACCAAGAAGCAAGCAAGAGAAAGAGTCAGAGAGAGAGAGAGAGAAAGAGGGAGAGACAGAGAAAGAGAGAGAGAGAAAGAGAGAGAAAGAGAGAGAGAGAGAAAGAAAGAGAGAGAGAGAGGGAGAGGGAAAGAGAGAGAAGCTACGTAGAGAGAAAAGTGAGGATTTATTTTTCCTTTTTTTAAAAAAATATTTTTTAATTATTTACATTAAGAAAAATAAACAAATACCATAAAACAAACGAAGACAAAAACAAAAACAGAACACAACTTATACAGACATATTCATTTTTCCTTTAGGTTGTTACGTTTTAAAAATCTCCAGTGGTTTTCAAAGGAACCCAGATTTATTTTTCATCGTTAGAGACGGTTGTGTGTTTCGACCTGCGCCCGCGACATACACACCCACACCCCCCATAAAACCCAAGGTTAAATGAAGTTATTTTTCAGTCAGACGCAGCCAAGCTGGCGTGGATGCCTCGTTGACACGGATAATCGGTTTACAAAGCAGACTGCGCGGAGACCGAGGGAGTTTTCGAATGCCGCAAAAACAGCAGGTTGCTGGCGAACGAGGAGAGCGGCCGACAAACAAACAACGCAGAAAATGAACCTTCCAGACAATCCGTTTTTTCTGACTCCATTACAAGGAACACATCATGTTTCCATGCTGTTCCCCAGCAGTTATTGCATTGAAAAATGAGGGTGGGTGGTGTGGGAAATACCTGGGGACTGTGAATATAACATCTTATCAAATAGAAACATAGAAACATAGAAGACTGACAGCAGAAAAAGACCTCCTGGTCCATCTAGTCTGCCCTTATACTATTCCCTGTATTTTATGTTAGGATGGATTTATGTTTATCCCAGGCATGTTTCAATTCAGTTACTGTGGATTTACCAACCATGTCCCCTGGAAGTTTGTTCCAAGTATCTACTAACTCTTTCAGTCAAATAATATTTCCTCACATTGCTTCTGATCTTTCCCCCAACTAACCTCAGATTGTGTCCCCTTGTTCTTGGGTTCACTTTCCTATTAAAAACACTTCCCTCCTGAACCTTATTTAACCCTTTAACATATTTAAATGTTTCGATCATGTCCCCCCCTTTCCCTTCTGTCCTCCAGACCAGTGACTTTCAACCTTTTTTGAGCCGCGGCACATTTTTTACATTTACGAAACCCTGGGGCACATTGAGCGGGGGGGGAGGGGCACTAAAAAAAGTTTGGACAAAAAAATTCTCTCTCTTCCTCCCTTTCGCATTATTTCTCCCTCCCTCTCTCTCTCTCTCTCTCTCCATCCCTCTTTCTTTCTCTTCCTTCCTTCCTCTCTTTTTTGCTCGCTCTCTCCCTTCCTACCTCCCTCTATGTCTTTCTCTCTTTCCATCCCTCCCTCTGTTTCTCTCTCTCTCTTGCTTTCTCTCTCTCTCTCTTGTTCTCTTTCTCTCTTGCTTTCTCTCTCTCTTCCTTTTTTTCTTTCTCTGAGCTTCGCGGCACACCTGACCATGTCTCGCGGCACACTAGTGTGCCCCGGCACACTGGTTGAAAAACACTGCTCCAGACTACACAGATGGAGTTCATGAAGTCTTTCCTGATCAGTTTTATGCTTAAGACCTTCCACCATTTTTGAAGCCCGTTTTTGGAACCGTTCAATTTGATCAATCTCTAGATTCCAATATTCCGGATGTGGTCTCACCAGCGCTCTATGCAGCAGGATCACAATCTCCCTTTTCCTGCTTGTTATACCTCTAGCTATGCAGCAAAGCATCCTACTTGCTTTCCCTACCGCCTACATCCGATTTGTAACTGATTCTGTATGTATGTGAGTTTAATTGTATAGTTTGTTAGGATTCATTATGGGTTTTTACTGTTCTTATTACTAATGCAGTGGTACCTCTACCTACAAATGCTTCTACTTACGAACTTCTAGATAAGAACCAGGTGTTCAATATTTTTTTGCCTCTTCTCAAGAGCCATTTTCCACTTACAAACTCGAGCCTCCGAAACTGTAACCAGAAAAGGTAGGGAGCAGCCTCCGTGGGGCCTCTCTAGGAATCTCCTGGGAGGAAACAGGGCCAGAAAAGGCGGAGCGAAGCCTCCATGGGGCCTCTCCAGGAATCTAGATTTCACCTCTGCGGCCGGTGAAATAATTGGGTATACCAGGTTGATTCAACAAAAACGTATAATATTTCCCTGGTACAAAGCTGAAGGGTTTGGATACTGTAGCCTAGAGGTTAATTCTCTGCCTTACAAGGCAAAGGCTGCTAGTTCAAATCCCAGTGATGGTATGGCTAGCTGATGAGGCCAGAACAAGGCCAAAATAGATCTATCCTAGTCTCCCTTAATTTTCAAATTCAGCAAAAACATGTGACATGCACACACACACACACACACACACACACACAGACATATGAAAGTGGGAAGGCACAAGGGAGAAAAGTCCTGAACACTTGTATTTATTGCAATCCAGTTTCTCCCTCCATCAGCCTCCGAGGGAAAAAATTATTAAAACCCTCCCGTTGTTGCTGGCTGACACACAGGCACAACGCAGCCACACTCTTCCATCTGTTGACGGAAAAATAGCGACTCCATTAGAAAGCCGGAGAATGCGTGTGCCGAGTCAGACAGGTTAATGGCAAAATGGTTATTTCTGCAATGTTTACGAGAAGGGGGCTGACAGCCACGGGAGCATGAAAATGCTTATTTTTGCCGGCGCCTCCACTTCGAGCCTCCTGCATATTTCATGGGTTATTGATCATCTTTAAAGGCAGCTGTTCGGGTGGATGGAATCCGCACTCTGACTTGAAATTTGGATTAATTAACGCCAGCGGAGGGCAAATTAGAAAAATGATAAATAGGAGAACACACAATGCACGGAACACTTAAAATGGGAGGGTTTTTCGTTTTGGCTGGGGTGGATTTTGAAAATTGGTGGTGGATGGGCCAAGAGCCCTGTTAAGGATTGTGCAGAGTTACTTCTGAGTAGTAATGGGTTGCTGCCCCGATGGAGGGGACACACAGTGGGGGTAGTACGTTTATGCACTATTTATTGAATACGTAATAGTTTTTTTTATTGTCCTTCTTTCTGTAGTTCATTGGTATGATCCTTAATTACTTTTAAAATGGGAAATAATTAAATAGTATGTTTTCATCCGTAAACACTTTAATTATTTTAATCATTATCTAGAACGGAACTTTTATAGCAATTAAAGAAAATTGAGCTACTTGCCTAATCTGTTATCATATGGAACCTTGTGGGTTCAGTACAAAACCTTAAAATGTTGCTCGACCAATAATGCTGTCTGTCATTTGTCGTTTTTGTGGCTATCCAAATAATGGGACTTAATCAACTGAAAAAGAGTCCAAGCACCGATTTGAAAACTTATCTTGGTCGGTAAGCCACTCCCACCCAGTCACATGATCTTTAAGCCACTTCCTGGTCACATGATTGTCAAGCCACTGCTACCTGGTCACATGGCTGGCAAGCCACTCGTACCCAGTCACATGACCACCAAGCCACATCAACAAATAAGCCATATCCACAGTGTGGCAGTAAAATTTTTGGCAGTCCATCACTGCCTCTGAATTATCAAATACAGTGATCCCCCGGTTATTGCGTCCCCGACCATTGCGAACAGGGTAATTTGCGATTTTTGAACCCGGAAGTCAAAACACCATCTGCGCATGCGTGCCCTTTTTTCTATGGCACGCATGCGTAGATGGCGCCGGGCAGATCAGCTGCTGGGCGGCTTCCCTGGGTCTTCCCCCTCTTGCTGGCGGGAGGGCGAAGCCCCCCCCAGCACCCGCTCGCCCGCCCTTCGCCCTTCGCCCGGGAAGTTCGCCAGGAGTCAGCGGAGAACGGCGCGCCTGCTTTAAAACGATCGGAGCTTTCCAATGAGTCCCGAAGACAAACGTCAAACTTCCGCATTTGTCTTCGGGACTCATTGGAAAGCCGCGCGGGTGTTTTAAAACATCGCCGCCGACATGGGGGGCTTGCTAGCACCCCCCCAAACCCGGGTTGGGGGTTCGGGGGAGTGCTAGCGAGCCCCCCATGTCGGCGGCGACGTTTTAAAACACCCACGCCGCCCCCAATCTTCGGCTCCTCGCTAGCGCTGCGGAAGTTAAAAACACCATCTGCACATGCGCAGATGGTGTTTTTACTTCCGCAGCGCTACTTCGCGAAAACCCGCTCGTTGCGGGGGGTCCTGGAACGGAACCCTCGCAACGAGCGGGGGATCACTGTATACACATATGTAAAGGAAACATGGAGGTCTAGTAGATATCCAGCCGATAGACAGGAAATATGAGTAATGGTTCAATCATACGAAACCAGATACATGAAAGTGTATAAAGTAGTATTTCCTTTGGCAAATCTCGTAGCCAATTTCAACAGACCAGTCACGCCCAGTCAAATCAGTCAATAACTCTCAATACAATAACAATACTACTAGCCTTACTTGCACAGCTTACAACTACATAAACTGTCATCGAACACACAGTTTTTACTACAGCAGTCACAATGAATCAGGAATACCAAACAGAGAAATAACAGAGGGGGGGGAAAAAATCATGCTTCTGGCTCCCTCTTGTGGCAATCTGCAACACTACCTCCTAAAGCTATAGTGCTTCAATCCATACAAGCATTCATTGTTTGTTTGTTTATATATTGCCAAAGCCAACTGTTATGTACATAGTACTAACAAGCCCAAAACAGAGGCATCTCTGAGATCTAAAGTAGGAAAGAGACATTACGAGGTTTCACCCTATGAGCAACTCCTGTTCCATGGGTTGATTGTCCTCACCATCAGAAAATACCTCCTCTTCCTATTCTTCTCCTCCTTCTTCTTTCCTCTTCCTCTTCTCCTCCTGCTCTGCCTCCTTTCTCCTTTCTCCTTCTCCTCCTCTTCTTCTTTCTCTTCTTCCTCCTCTTCTTCTCCTCCTCCTTCTTTTCTCCTCCTTTTTTCTTCCTCTTCTTCTGACAATTTCTCCTCCTCTATTTCTTCCCCTTCCTCCCCCTCCCCTTCTTCTCCTTTACTCCTCCTCTTCCTCTCCTTCCTCCTCCTCTCTCTCTCTCTTCCTCCCTTCTTTCTCCCCCTCTCCATCTCTCTGTTTCAAAGTGCACTCACATATGAATTCATCAACTTTCAGGAACTTTAGTGCATGTTTTTTCTTCTTCTTCAAAACCCATCTTCTCTTATTTTCCTCCAGGCCACAGAAGCAGAGGGGAATTAGAGAACAAGAACAAAAATTAATTTCTTGCAGATGGAAAAAGAAAGAGACGAGCCTAGAGGGGTAAAAATTATATTAAAGCAACAGCAAAACATGTTTCGCGTGGGGAGGGGAAAGTGCCCGCTTCATTCCTTGGTACCTGCAGGCGAGGCTGGGAAGACTTCCAGCTCGAAACCCCACCGGGGAGAATAGCATCAAAGCCCCTCTCCTCTAAATTTTTTTTTAAAAAAGAGGACAAGAAAATGTGTAAAAGTTGCATCTGGAAATGAAGCGGCCTTGGCACAGTTATTGGAAATTAGGTCTGCAATTTGAAACAGTAGTAGCTTACATCTCCTTAGGGGTGGGTGGGTGCGTGGGTTTATTGAGACAGAATTATGTCCCAGTATAGGAAGAGCAGCCAAGGAGAGGGATCAAAAAGGACGTTGAGACTCTAGAAAGAGTGCAGAGAAGAGCAACAAAGAGGATTAGGGGACTGGAGGCGAAAACATATGAAGAACGGTTGCAGGAATTGGGCAGGAATTAATGAAAAGAAGGACCAGGGGAGACATGATAGCAGCCTTCCAATATCTCAGAGGTTGCACCAAAGAAGACAGAGTCAACCTATTCCACAAAGCACCTGAGGGTAGAAACAAGAAGTAATGGGTGGAAACTAAACAAGGAGAGAAGTAACTTAGAACTAAGGAGAAATTTCCTGATAGGGAGAACCATTAATCAGTGGAACAGCTTGCCACCAGAAGTTGTGATTGCTCCAATACTGGAAGTTTTTAAGAAAAGGTTGGGCAAACATTTGTTTAAAATGGTATAGGCAGTGATGGGCTGGCAAAATTTTTACTGCCACTGTGGGCGTGGGATATTTTGTGGGTGTGGCTTGATGGCATGTGACCGGGTAGGAGTGGCTTGACAATCATGTGACCAAGAGTGGCTTAAAGGTCATGTGACTGGGTGGGAGTGGATTACCGAACAAGGTAAGTTTTCAAATCGGTGCTTGGACTCTTTTTCAGTTGATTAAGTCCCATTATTTGAATAGCCAGAGAAAGGACAAATGAAAGACAACATTATTGGTTGAGGAGCACAGTCACATTTTAAGGTTTTGTGCTGAACCCACAAGGTTCAGTATGATAACAGATTAGGCAAGCAGCTCAATTTTCTTTAATTGCTGTAAAAGTCCAGTTCTAGATAATGATTAAAAAGGTTACACATTTATGGGTAAAAACATACTGTTTAATTATTTCCTTTTCTAAAAGTAATTAAGGATCATACTAAGGTTTTTCTCCAACGAATCCCAAGGCAGGAGAAGAAGCAACGGATGGAAACTGATCAAGGAGAGAGGTCACCTGGAACCAAGGAGGAATTTCCTGACAGTGAGCACCATTAACCAGTGGAACAGCTTGCCACCAGAAGTTGTGGGGTGCTTCATCTCTGGACTAGACTAGTCCAGCAGGGGGTCCATTTCTCGCTTAGAGAGGGCTGTAAAAGCACTATGAAGCGGTATATAAGTTTAAGTGCTATTGCTATTGCTATCCCTCCGACTCTCCTGTTCAAGCTGGCTGCGGTGGAGGCGCGATTAGCATTCCGTTCACACCGAAACTGATGGAAAGATGAAGAGTCAGAATTTACTGGCGCAGCATTTAGAGGGGAAACGCTACCAGGAGCCTAAAAGAGGGGGAAACGCAAATCTTCAGCTCTCCAAAGCTGGACTTTAAGGCCGGCAACCCGAAAAACAGACCTTGTAAATCAGATTGCAGACAAAGCTCGGCTAAAAAGGGTCATTCCTCCAGCACTGTAGCGGTATATCTTATGTCGGAATGAATTATACCCACACGTCCTGAACAGCTACCAGTAAATATTCCAGAGGGATGGATAGGAAGACGGGTAGGTTTACAAAAAAGAAGAGATTGATTCTCATCCGAAGGCCAAGGTGAAACATTTCTTCCCCCCCCCCAAAAAAGGGAGGGGGGGAGAAAAATGTTCATTTCTAGGGATTAGGGTTTAACAGACGAAGCAATATGTTTGAATCATTCGTCTCTTCTTTTTTCATCCAACCTATTTTATTTCGCTCTGCAAACGCTTAAAGATTCAGCACGATCGCTCAGATTTTCGCCGTGCCTTACTGTAAAGATTTCTTTTTTAAAAGAGAAAGAAATCTCACGTGTAAAACATGACTAGATATCGTATAATGGTACCTCTACTTATGAACTTTAATTCGTTCCATGACCGGGTTCTTAAGTAGAAAAGTTTGTAAGAAGAAGCAATTTTTCCCATAGGATTGGGGAAACCACAGGGAGGGTGGAGGCCCTGCAGCTGCGAGAGCAATCATGGGCTTTCCCAGGCATGCCCATGTTTCACCATCACTCCGCAATCTGCATTGGTTGCCGATCAGTTTCCGGTCACAATTCAAAGTGTTGGTTATGACCTATAAAGCCCTTCATGGTATCAGACCAGAATACCTCCGGGACCGCCTTCTGCCACACGAATCCCAGCGACCAGTTAGGTCTCACAGAATTGGCCTTCTCCAGGTCCCGTCGACTAAACAATGTCATTTGGCGGGACCCAGGGGAAGAGCCTTCTCTGTGGTGGCCCCGACCCTCTGGAACCAGCTCCCCCCAGAGATTAGGATTGCCCCCACCCTCCTTGCCTTTCATAAACTTCTTAAGACCCACCTCTGCCGTCAGGCATGGAGGAATTGAGACATCTTCCGCAGGCTTGTATAATTTATGTATGGTATGTTGTGTGCATGTTTTTTAATTATGGGGTTTTTTTAGTTTTTAAATATTAGATCTGTATTTTACATTGTGTTCACTATTGCTGTGAACCGCCCCGAGTCTACAGAGAGGGGTGGCATACAAATCTAAATAATAATAATAATAATAATAATAATAATAATAATAAATCCTAGAGAGGCCCCACGGAGGCTTCTCCCCGCCTTTTCCGGCCCTGTTTCCTCCCAGGAGAGTCCTAGAGAGGCCCCAAGGAGGCTTCTCCCCACCTTTTCCAGCCCTGTTTCCTCCCAGGAGATTCCTAGAGAGGCCCCATGGAAGCTTCTCCCGGCTTTTTCCAGTTACAGTTTCAGAGGCTTGGGTTTCTAAGTGGAAAAAGGTTCTTGAGAAGAGGCAAAAAAAACCTTGAACACCCAGTTCTTATCTAGAAAAATTCGTAAGTAGAGGCGTTTGTAGGTAGAGGTACCACTGTATTCTGAATTCAATTATCGCAGGAAAAATGTTCCCACCTATGGAGGGAGAGAGCTGTTTTTTTTTTAATGAAATTTCCCATCTTTGCACAATAATATTCACCTCTGCACTTCCTGCTTGAAGTTGAAGTGGCGTCTTAATTTCATTGATTGATCGAGTTTAAATATCGCCCGTCACTTGCATTGTGACATAATTTGTTTCTACTCCTACCCTCACAACGATGCTGTAGAGCACTGTACACCAAGACAACTAGACACAAGGAGAGTTTTCCCCCCGAACGCCATCACTCTGCTAAATAAATAATTCCCTTACCACTGTCAAACTATTTGCGAAGGCTGCATTACTATTACTGTTAGTCTTCCCATCGTTCCTATCACCCATCTCCTCCCACTTATGACTGTATGACTGCAACTTGTTGCTTGTATTCTTACAATTTATAGTAATATTTTATTTATTTATTTTATTTATTTATTTATTTATTTATTGGATTTGTATGCCGCCCCTCTCCAGAGACTCGGGGCGGCTAACAGCAATAATAAGACAGCGTACAATAATAATCCAATACTAAAAACGATTAAAAACCCATTAATATAAAAACCAAACATACATACAGACATACCATGCATAAAATTGTAAAGGCCTAGGGGGAAAGAGTATCTCAATTCCCCTATGCCTGGCGGCAGAGGTGGGTTTTAAGTAGCTTACGAAAGGCAAGGAGGGTGGGGGCAATTCTAATCTCTGGGGGGAGTTGGTTCCAGAGGGCCAGGGCCACCACAGAGAAGGCTCTTCCCCTGGGTCCTGCCAAGCGGCATTGTTTAGTTGATGGGACCCGGAGAAGACCCACTCTGTGGGACCTAACTGGTCGCTGGGATTGGTGCAGCAGAAGGTGGTCCCTGAGATAATCTGGTCTGGTGCCATGAAGGGCTTTATAGGTCATAGGTCCTGATTGCTTATTTCTACCCTATGACAATCATTGTGTGATTCTTCACAAATGTATCTTTTCTTTTATGTACACTAAGAGCATCTGCACCAAAGACAAATTCCTTGTGTGTCCAATCACACTTGGCCAACACTAAAGAATTCTATTCTATTCTATTCTATTCTGTTCTGTTCTATTTTCTCTTCTCTTTTCTTCTCCTATTCTATTTTCTCTTATTCTATTCTATTCTATTTCCCCTTCCCTTCCCTTCTCCTATTCTATTTTCTCTTCTCTTCTCCTATTCTATTCCATTCCATTCCCTAAAAATGGGAGAGGTCTCATAATCTGGAGTTTTCTGCTCCGAGCCACAAGGGATTCTGCAACAGCTGGGGGGCATTAAGGTGGGGGGCAGGGAAGGATGGGATAAGGATTGAGCTATGCTGTAATGCTTAACTTTATTCTCTTGTTCTGGGATCAGCCCCGGTCATTTCATGGTCATTCCACACCTGCCTCCAGATGGCAATATGGGACTGTTCCTGGAACCAGGTCTTTCCAAGCTAATTTCCCCCCCCCAAGTCTTTAAACCAGTGTGTCTTGTCTCGAACTAGGGCAGTTTGAAGACTCCAACTCCCAGAATTCCCCAGCCAGTATCGCCGAAAGTTGATTCTTCACAACTTTTTAAATTGCAGAGGTCATCAAAGTGCTCTAAAGATCATCTGGCCTAAATAACAAGAGTTGGAAGGGGACCTTAGAGGTCTTCTAGTCCAACCCCCTGCTCAAGTAGGAGGCCCTGTATCAGTAAGGGCAAACCATTTTTTTCCTCGGGTGGGGAAAGAGCATGGGCGTGCGCTATTGTGCATGCACAAGTGCCCACACTCATAATTCAATGCCTGGGGAGGGCGAAAACAGCTTCCCCTGTCCCCCGGAGGCCCTCTGGAGGCTGGAAATGGCCTGTTTCCCAACTTCTGGTGGGCCCAATAGACTCGTGTTTCCCCAGGCTCCAAAGGCTTCCCTGGAGCTGGGGGAGGTTAAAAACGCCTTCCACCATCCCCCTGGAGGCTCTCTGGAAGCCAAAAACGCCCTCCCAGAGCCTCCGTGTGAGCCAAAAATCAGCTGGCCAGCAAACACATGTACATTGCAGCTGAGCTAGGATAACAGCTTGCGTGCCAGCAGATATGGCTCCATGTGCCCTCTGTGGCACCCATGCAATAGGTTTGCCATCACTGCCCTATATCATTCCAAGTTGGCTAGCCTGACTCCCTCTTCTTTGTGGCAACCCCTGAGATATTAAAACACTGCTACCATATCGCTCCTGGTCTTTCTTTTCACGAGAGTAGATCAGAGGTGGCATTCAGCAGGTTCTGACCATTTCCGGTAGCGGAAATTTTCAATAGTTCAGAGAACCAGGAAATTCTTCATCTGCCTGGCCCCGGCCCAATCTATTCTCTGCCTCCCGTGTCCCCTGGAGCGGGGTGGGAATGGAAATTTCAAAGTATCTTTTCCCTGCCATGCCCACAAAGCCATGCCCAAATAACCAGTAGTAAAAAAAAAAGAACTTTGAGAGAGAGAGAGAGAGACAGAGACAGAGAGAGACACACATAGAGAAACAGAGACAGAGAAACAGAGACAGACAGACAAGACACACACAGAGAGAAACAGAGACAGAGAGACAGACAGACAGAGACCAGAGACAGAGAGAGACACACACAGAGAAACAGAGAGAGAGACACACACAGAGAAAGCCAGAAAGAGACGGAGATAGAGACACACAGAGAAATAGAAATAGGGACAGAAAAACAGAGACACACACAGAGAGAAAAAGAGACAGACAGACAGACAGAGACAGAGACCAGAGACAGAGAGAGACACACACAGAGAAACAGAGAGAGACACACACACAGAGAAAGCCAGACAGAGACGGAGATAGAGACACACAGAGAAATAGAAATAGAGACAGAAAAACAGAGACACACACAGAGAGAAAAAGAGACAGACAGACAGACAGAGACAGAGATGGAGACACAGAGGCAGAGAGACCCACAGAGAAACAGAGAGATACAGACAGACAGACTGTCTGTCTGTCTGACAGAGACCAGAGATAGAGAGACACACAGAGACAGAGAAACAGAGACACACACAGAGAGAAACAGAGACAGACAAACAGACAGACAGACCAAGACAGAGATGGAGACACAGAGAGAGACACACACAGAGAAACAGAGATAGACAGACAGAGAGAGGTATGTAGAGATTCTCAGTCATCTGAATTTATACCCTCGGTCGGGCTTTGAATTTGAGCTTGGGTGTCCAATCACACTTGGCTAATAAAGTATTTTTCTGGAGGATGCTGGAGTGGAGGGGTGGGGCTGTGGTCCACAGGGCTGCAAAGAGCCAGACACAACTCAGCTAACTGAACAACAACAGCAAAGTATCCTTCGGGACAAGAGAGAAGGGATTAATTCAGTCCACTAAGCAGCCTTCGCATCAATGACGTGCCGAAACTGGCTTTGCTGCCTAACCCGCATGAAAGCAGGTGCCTCCTCCAAGCTGGGAAAGAAGTGTGGGAAGAGGAATTGCTTGGAAGCCCACCAGAATTTTGTTTTCATCCTCCTGCCCCCAGAGTGACCGTGCCTGATGTCGGCTAGCGGATCGATTTCCAGGAATGACCTCATGAGTCAAGACGGGCTTATGGGAAGTGGGGTATTGTCTGCATACGAGAGGAAACATAAAAGAGGTCTCTAGGGGCGTTGGAAGTCCCACTCGTGGCGCAAGGGCACATCCGTTCTTTGAGCAGCTGCTCCCGAGATCGGGACCGTATCTCGCCTTCCTTCAAAGCCTCCTTTTCATTGCAGGAGTTGTAAAGGACGCCTCGTTCGTGGCTGTCGCGCCGGCTCAAAAGGAGGATTCAGATGTTCAGGACATGATGCAAGCAATAACATCTGGAGCATATGCTGACCCGTGTTGAAATAGAATAGAACAGAACAGAACAGAAGAATAGAATAGAGTAGAAAAGAGAATAGAATAGAATAGATAGAATAGAACAGAACAGAACAATATAGAAGAATAGAATAGAACAGAAGACTAGAGTATAGAAGAATAAATAAAATAGAATAGAAGAATAGACTAGATAAAAGAATAGGATAGGATAGAATAAAATAGAATAGAATAGAAAAGAATAGAAGAATAGAGTAGAAGAATAGAATAGAATAGAATAGAACAGAATATAACAGAACAGAAGAATAGTGTAAAGAATAGAATATAATAGAACAGAATAGAAGAATATAGAGTAGAAGAATAGAATAGAACAGAATTAAAAAATAGAGTAGAATAGAATAGAACGGAACAGAAGAATATAGAATAGAATAGAAGAATAGAGTATAGAAGAATAAATAGAATAGAATAGAAGAATAGATAAAAGAATAGGATACGATAAAATAGAATAGGAATGTAGAATAGAATAGAAAAGAATAGAAAAGTAGAGTAGAAGAATAGAATAGAATAGAACAGAACAGAAGAATAGAGTATAGAAGAATAGAATAGTAGAACAGAATAGAAAAATAGAGTAGAATATAAAAGAATAAATCAAATAGAATAGAACAGAATAGAAGAATATATAGTAGAGTAGAATAGAACAAAACAGAAGAATAAAGTAGCGTTTAGAAGAACAGAACAGAAGAATAGAGTAGCCTATAGAAGAATAGAATAGAACAGAAGCACTATAGAAGAATAGAATAGAACAGAACAGAAGAATATATAGAAGAATAAATAGAATAGAACAGTAGAATAGAGTAGAAGAATAGAATAGAACATAATTATTTATTTATTTATGCTCTCAGTGTACATAAAAGAAAAGATACGTTGGTCAAGAAGGCACCTATAAGCCAAGGTGGCACAGTGGTTAGAGTGGAGTACTGCAGGCTACTTCAGCTGACTGTTAGCTGCAGTTCGGCGGTTCAAATCTCACCAGGCTCAAGGTTGACTCAGCCTTCCATCATTCCCAGGTCGGTAAAATAAGGACCCAGGTTGTTGGGGGCAATATGCTGATTCTGTAAACCGCTTAGAGAGGGCTGTACAAGCACAACAAAGCGGTATATAAGATGCAGCGTGGCTTGAAAATGTGGCTAAATAAGACAGCACAGCACCGGGGCGAGTGGCCAACCACACGTCGCTACTACAGGTTCACGCGAACCGGTTGAATATCACCTTTGGACCTGGATGATAGAGAATCTCCATACATATTGAGTAAAATGCCGACACAGCCCTTGAGTGACCACTGGAAAAATAAATGGGTTTCTTTCCTTCTCTCTCTCTCTCTCTTTCTCTCTCTCTCTCTGTCTCTCTCCACACTTTCCCCTACCACTCCCCACCCCCTTGAAGATTGGAAAAATTATGTCAAAGACAGTAAGGAACAAATCCCTGTAGTCATGAATCAATCGCCCCTGGTGAAGGCAGAAGAACGCATGGGGCATAACAGCAATGGTATCATCTGTAGAAGATGTTCTGCACAGGAGAAGAGGAGATGCTGCATTGCCGGCATTGCGTGCACAACTCAAACCTTCTTTCCCACCAGCTGAGTGTGTTTGTGTCAGCTTCGGCCTGACAGTTTGCACGGAGTCATGTTTTTCTTTTTCTCGTTCTCTCTTCTCTCTTTCTCTCTCTTCTCTCTCTTCCTTCTCTCTTTCTCTCTCTTTTTCTTCTTTCTCTCTCTTCTTTCTCTCTTTCTCTTCTTTTCTCTCTCTCTTTCTCTCTCTTCTCTCTCTCTTTCTTCTTTCTCCCTCTTCTCTCCTTTCTTTTTCTCTCTCCCTTCTCTCTCTCTCTTTCTTTTTTCTTTCTCTCTTTCTCTCTCTTCTCTCTCTCTTCTTCCTCTCTCTTCTCTCTCTTTCATATTTATTCTTTCTCCCTCTTCTCTCCTTTTCTCTCTCTCTTTATTCTCTTTTTCTCTCTCTTTTTTTCTTCTTTCTCTCTCTCTTTCTTCTTTCTCTCTTCTTTCTTTCTTTCTCTTTCTCTCCCTTTTTCTTCTTTTCTCTCTTCTCTCTCTCTTTCTTTCTTTCTCTCTCCCTCTTTTGAAACCTCTTCTCCCAATGCTCTCATTACTGGCCAGAGACAGGGAACATGGAATGAGCTAGTTGATTATTTTTGCAAATTTTATGCCCTTTGAAGCAAATATTTCCCCAGGGCAGCTGGCTCGACAGTTTTAGCATTGCCATTCAAATGAATTTGGAGAGGTTGGGAAGACGCAGCTGGCCAACATCTCCAACGCAACTCTCTCCTGTCTCTGACCACTCTGGAGGTGGTGGTGGTGGTGGTGGTGGAGGAGGAGGAGGAGGAGGAGGAGGAGGAGGAGGAGGAGGAGAACAATCTTGCAAAAAAATGGAAGTATGTGGTGGCTTCGAGAAATGAGGAAAGTGCAAACAGGAGGAAGCTATCAGGAACCACGTTCCAAAGGAAAGGATCCATAATAAAGACTTAGTAAGACCACACCTAGAATATTGCATCCAGTTTTTGGTCACCACACTATTTAAAAAAAGATGTTCAGACTCTAGAAAGAGTGCAGAGAAGAGCAACCAGGATGATGAGGGGAGTGGAGGCTAAATCATGATGAACGGTTGAAGGAACTGGGTACGGCTAGTCTAGCAAAGAGAAGGACCAGGGGAGACATGATAGCATCTTCCAATATTTGAGGGGCTGCCGCAGAGAGGAGGGGGTCAAGCTATTCTCCAAAGCACCTGAAGGCCAGACAAGAAACATAGAAACATAGAAACACAGAAGATTGACGACAGAAAAAGATCTCCTGGTCCATCTGCCCTTATACTATTTCTGTATTTTATTTTAGGATGGAGATATGTTTATCCTGGGCATGTTTCAATTCAGTGACTGTGGATTTACCAACCACGTCTGCTGGAAGTTTGTTCCCAGCATTTACTACTCTTTCAGTGAAATAATATTTTCTCTCGTTGCTTCTGATCTGTCCCCCAACGAACCTCAGATTGTGCCCCTTTGTTCTTGTGTTCACTTTCCTATTAAAAACACTTCCCTCCTGAAACTTATTTAACCCTTTAACATATTTAAATGTTTCGCCCTTTCCCTTCTGTCCTCCAGACTATACAGATTGAGTTCATTAAGTCCTGTTAAGTTTTATACTTAGGACCTTCCACCATTTTTGTTGCCTGTCCTTGGACCCGTTCAATTTCATCCATATCTTTTTGTAGGTGTACAATGGATGGAAACTGAACAAGGAGAAATTCAACCTAGAAATAAGGAGAAATTTCCTGACAGTGAGAACCATCAACCTGTGAAACAGGTTAAAAAGCTTCAATATACAGGGGTTGGATAAAAAAATGGAAACAGCTTGCAGCTCTTCCGTGGAATCCAGATTTGTGAAGCTCCCTTCAAACAGTTTTTGTGGAAACTGGGTTCTGTACGTGTCTATTGAGCTCTGCAGCGATTTTAGGAGCTGTGGCCTTGCGATCTGCTCTAACAATTCGCTTTAGAGTCCAACGGTCTCTCTCAGACAACTTTGACTTTCCACCAGACCTGTGCTTGGCTGATGATGTTTTCCCTTCTCTTTCAAAAGCAGTCATTACTTTTGAGACATGACCTCTTAAAACGCCAAATATTCGGGCACTTTCTGTTACACTAGCGCCTGCCATTTGAGCACCAACAATTTGGCCTCTTTGAAAGTCTGAGAGGTCTGCCATTTCTAGAAGGTTAGAACCAATTTCCTCAAATTTCTGTAAAAAAAAAAGGTAGTTTAAAAAAACATATCAAATAACAGAATTTTTTAAAAAAAACATTACAATATGTCAAGTTTTGATTGATTTGAACATGTTCAAATATTATGATGCCAAAAAGTGAAGTGTTTCCATTTTTTTTCCACCCACTGTAGTTAAAAAAACATTCATCACCATTCACTCCATAAAACATACTAAGACATTCGTTGGTCAGGGGGCAAGGATCTAATGGTCCCAGGCCTGGTGGCATAAATAGGTCAAGAACAGATTGGATACATGGAAACTTATTTATTTATTTATTAAATTTGTATGCCGCCCTTCTCCGTAGACTCAGAGCGGCTCACAACAATAATAGAAAAAAACAATGTACAATACAAATCTAATAATTAAAACTAAAACCCATAATTTAAAAAACATGCACACAACATACCATACATAAACAATATAGGCCTGGACAAGTTATCTCTGTTCCCCCATGCCTGATGGCAGAGGTGGGTTTTAAGGAGTTAACGAAAGGCCAGGAGGGTGGGGGCAGTTCTAATCTCAGGGGGGAGCTGGTTCCAGAGGGTCGGGGCGGCCACAGAGAAGGCTCTTCCCCGGGACCCGCCAAATGACATTGTTTAGTCGACGGGACCCGGAGAAGGCCAACTCTGTGGGACCTAATCAGTCACTGGGATTCGTGCAGCAGAAGGTGCTCCCGGAGATATTCTGGTCCGATGCCATGAAGGGCTTTATAAACTGATCAAGAAGAGATTGAATGGATGGAAACTGACCAAGGAAGAGATTCAACTTGGAAATAAGGAGGAATTTTCTGACAGTGAGAACAATGGAAGAGAAGTTGCCTTTGGAAGTTGTGGGGGCTTCATCCCTGGAGGCTTTCAAGAAGAGACTGGACTGCCAGAAGTCAGAAACGATGTAGGTCTCCGGCTTGAGTTGGGGTTGGACTAGATGACCAACAAGGTCCCTTCCAACTCCGTTAATCTAATCTAATCAAAAGCACATTGGGTGCAAATGAAACGCATTCATCCACTTCGTCGTTTTCTCTCTGTGTCACCTACAAATTCGTACTTTGTTGTTGTTGTGTGTGTGTTTTTTATGTGTGTCCTATGGCCTCAGGCTGTTCCCAACTGTGGTTGCCGAGTTGTCGAAGGGAAGTTCCACCAGCATTGAGCAAAGCATCCTCCGAGGCTGAGCTCTCTAATGGGTCCAGGAAGAGGATAGTTAAAAATAAAACCGTCAAAGAGCTATTTTACCCAGAACTTGAGCTTCAGCCCAAAAAGGAAACGTTAGGGAGAAACCTGGGTGTGGTGGGGACAGGATATCTCGTAAGCGTCTTGTCGGCGCTTGTTCTAAAGTTGAGACTTTTTATTCATTTGCTGGCAATGGGCATCTTCAGGATGTGCCATTCAGTCATTCTTCTCCTGCCTAGAATTGTTTGTGTGTGTGTCTTTCTATTTATTTTAGGTACTTTCTCCAAATTGAACTGATTGTGTCGTGTAGTCAAAAAAAAGCCCCTAAATACGTGACAAGAAGCAATGGATGGAAACTAATCAAGGAGGGAAGCAACTTGGGAATTAAGGAGAAATTTTCCGATAATGAGCACAATTACCGTATTTTTCAGAGTATAAGAATGCAGCGGAGTATAAGACACACCTTAGTTTTGAGGGAGGAAAATAGGGAAAAGAATCTGCTTACTATGTATTCATCTGGCTAGCGTCCTTAGTCTGGTCAGATTCAGCACATTATTTTATCCCCTGGTTAACGGCTTTAAAAAACCTTATTCAGAGAGTAACAATGAAAGAGCTTGTAAGCCAGTAAGAGCTGGAAACATCATTAGCACCTGGAGAGAAACATTTGGAGCAAGTAGAGCAATGAAAAAAACCCTGCAAAGACTTAAGGCTCAGAAAACATTCTTTGCAGAGAGTAACAATGAAAGACATTGCAAGCTGGTAAGAGCTGGGAACATTGTTAGCACCTGATTAGTACTGGAAAGAAACTTATTCAGAGCCGCTCTGAGTCTAAAATAAAATAAATAAATAAATAAGTTAGAGCAATGAAAAAAACCCTGCAAAGACTTAGGGTTTGGAAAACGTTCTTTGCAGAGAGTAACAATGAAAGACCTTGCAAGCTGGTAAGAGCTGGGAACATTGTTAGCACCTGATTAGTACTGGAAAGAAACTTATTCAGAGCCGCTCCGAGTCTAAAATAAAATAAATAAATAAATAAGTTAGAGCAATGAAAAAAACCCTGCAAAGACTTAGGGTTTGGAAAACGTTCTTTGCAGAGAGTAACAATGAAAGACATTGCAAGCTGGTAAGAGCTGGGAACATTGTTAGCACCTGGTTAGGGCCGGAAAGAAATTTATTCGGAGCAAGTTAGAGCAATGGAAAAAACCCTGCAAAGACTTAGGTCTTGTAAAACATTCTTCGCGGAGAGTAACAATGGAAGAACCTGTAAGGTAAGAGCTGAGAAGTTCTTTAGCAGCTAGTTAGGGCTGGGGGGGGAGAAGCTACATTCAGAGTATAAGACGCACCCAAATTATCAGACTCTTTTAGGGAGGAAAAAGGTGTGTCTTATACATTAAAAAATATGGTAACTCTCTTCAGACCAAAATCCATCCAAATATAAAACCTATGGAGTAAAGAACCCAACAGCATCTCCCCAAGCTAATGTCATTCCCCAAGCTGATGAGCTAATTTGGAGGCATTTTGAAGCCAGTTTTATTTTTTCAGCCCGGATGATCCGTTTTGTTTACTTTGCATGAGATAATAGCCGGTTATCCAACATAAGTTATCTGCGGACCGTTTAGCAAAGTGCAGCCAAAATAATAATGATAATAATGCAAATAGCCTAGGAGGCTGAACTTTAGATGGAAAATGTTTTGCCAGGTCTCACTTCAAATCCAACAATGGAAAGGCAAAAGAGAGGATTGAGAAGCCAACCTAATGCCCAGATGAAGAAAAAAAACCCATACTTCTGAGTGGCTTTAAACCTTAAAAAAAACCCACAGCACATGTTCTTGACTGAGCTACAAGAATATTAAGCAACCAGTGCTTCTGATTCATCAATTAGACATAATTCAGGAGATCAATAAAACCCCATTGATATAATCCACCTGGCAACTAGTCGGAATTTGCAAACTTTATGCTGGAGAGAAGATAAGGCAGTCGGGATGACCAATTGGCAAACTTGAGTTGAACCCGAATCCAGAGCCGGCCAGTCATTGCTCACCTATCACAGACCAAAGACAAAATTTCTCGTGTGTCCAATTACAACTGGCCAATAAAGAATTTCTATTCTATTCTATTCTATTCTATTCCATTCCATTCCATTCCATTCTTCTGCTCTGCTCTGCTCTACTGTTCTGTTCTGTTCTATTCTTCTATTCCACTCTACTCTATTCTACTCTACTGTTCCTTTCCGTTCCGTTCCATTCTTCTGCTGTACTCTTCTCTTCTCTTCTCTTCTATTCTTCTACTCTACTCTACTCTGCTCTGCTCTACCTTTCTGTTCTGTTCTTCTACTCCACTCTACTCTACTCTATTCTACTCTACTCTACTGTTCCTTTCCGTTCCGTTCCATTCTTCTGCTGTACTCTACTCTTCTCTTCTCTTCTGTTCTATTCTTCCACTCTACTCTACTCTACTCTACTCTACTCTACTCTACTCTACTCTACTGTTCTGTTCTGTTATATTCTATTCTTCTTCTCCTCTCTTCTCCTCTCCTCTCCTCTTCTCTTCTAAAGATGCTCAGCTCTTAAATCCTCTATCCTTACCATCTCTGGATCTCTTCTAAGCACCTGGCTGGAGGTGGAAATGGAATGTCATAAATAAATTACCCTTGCCAGAGATGACAGCAACACGAAGCTTTCCTCCCCTGATTGGGTGCTAAGGGAGGCAGAGCCTGTTTTCGAATCTGTTACTTAGAAGATCCACCATCATCCCTGGACAACCCCCCCCCCCAAACATTGGAAGCGGCAAACCAATCTATTTAATGAGGACCGAGGACACCAATGGTCAGAGTTTGGAGCATGTGGGAAAGGACAAAACATCTGAAGGAGACTGGAGTGTAATAATCTTGATGGGCAGAAGGAAAGAGCCTTCACTATGGCAACAATTAACAACGAGATAAACGTGGGTTGAGCCCAGACCAAGAAAGAGATTTGCACATCGTCTCACAGACAGCCGTTCCTCCCCTCTTCTTCTTTCATGAGGATGAAAGGCCTGCATATTTTGCAAGATTCAGTTATTACAACGGTTCTAATAAAAGGACGTTTAGACTGGTCTGTTTGTCTGGTCTACCTTATAAGGCTGACAGATCCCGTTAAAGATGCCGTCTTATGCATCGAAGACTCTTCAAATGGAATGCCTTAAATTAATGATTTGCTGGCTACGATACAGCTACTCACATCCCTTCCTGGAATAGTCTCTAACTTCTTGTTTTCAAAATCCACAGCCCTTCTTGGTAATCCTTCTCTCTCTCTTTCTCTCTCTCTCTCTCTCTTTCTCCCTTCCTCTCTCTCTCTATCGCTCTCTATCTCTTTATCACTCACTCACTGTCTCTCTTTCTCTCTTTCTGTCTCTTTCTCTCTGTGTCTCTCTCTTCCTCTCTCTCTCTGTCGCACTCTTGTTCTCTCTCTCTCTCTCTGTGTCTCTTCTCTTTCTCTCTCTCCTTCTCTCTCTCTCTATCTCTTTCTCTCTCACTCTCTCACTCTATCTCTCTTTCTCTTTCTGTCTATCTCTTTATCTGTCTCTCTCTCTCTCTTCGTCTCTCTCTCTCTCTCTCTGTCACTCTCTCTCTCTTTCTCTCTCTCTCTCTTCCTTTCTCTCTCTCTCTTTCTCTCTGTCACTCTCTCTCTCTTTCTCTCTCTCTCTCTCTGAGAGAGAAAGAGGAGGGGAAAGAGGGAGGAAGAGAGAGATAGAGATAGAGAGATTCCACTATCCCTTTTAATTTCTTCTCAAAATTATTGAATAGAACAGAACAGAATTCTTTGGACATGCAAGGAATTTGTTTTGGATACATATTCTCTCGGTGTACATAATATACATTTGTCACGAATCATCAGGTACAACACAATGATTGTCATAGGCACGGAGGGGTCACATGCGCCTGTCACGGATGCCTGCTCCTGGCAAGAGATTTAGGCAATTTTCACTGATTTCTTTGCCGAAAATTGCCCAAATCTTGCACGTGTGAGCCTCCTTGTGCGATATTTTGCTTGCTGCACATCGCAGCAATCAAATCTCACGTCGGGGTGCATGGGGGAAATGCAGCTGCACATACATCACCATTTTTACTAATTAATCGGCAATCCCAGTCCTACCGGCTGCGGCCCATCACTGGTCATAGGGGTCAAATAAATAATCAGGAAACCCCAAAATCTTCAACCTTAGATTGTCTACAGTTGACCTCTCCCCCTTTCTAAGAGGTCTGTAAGGAGCGTGCATAAGCGCACCATTGTGCCTACCGTCTTTGTCCTTCTGTCCTATTGTCTTCTTTTACCATTACTTTCTATGTTATGTTTATATAAACTACTATCCTATACTTGATCCTTGAATACCGCTTATCTGTCTGGAACCTGCACCACATTTTCGACATAAACACCCTAGAAAATGTCCAAAGATACTTTACGAGAAGAGCCCTCCACTCCTCTACTTGCAACAGAATCCCCTAGGCAACTAGACTTTCCATCCTAGGTTTAGAAAGCTTAGAACTACGCCGCCTTAAACACGACCAAAGCAGGGCCCGTAAAATCATCTGCTACAACGTCCTTCCTGTCGACGACTCCTTCAGCTTCAACCACAACAACACATGAGCACAGAACAGATACAAACTTAAAGTAAACCGCTCCAAACTCGACTGCAGGAAATACGACTTTAGTAACCGAGTAGTTGATGCACGGAACTCACTACCTGACTCTGTAGTATCGTCACCTAACCCCCAAAACTTTACCCTTAGATCCACTGTTGACCTCTCCTGATTCCTAAGAGGTCAGTAAGGGGCGTGCATAAGTGCACCAGCATGCCTTCCGTCCCCTGTCCTAATGTTTCTCTCTTACTAGTGCCATGTATATAAATATTATATCTTTGTATACCACCAAAATGTACTTGACAAAAGAAAGAAAGAAAGAAAGAAAGGAAGGAAGGAAGGAAGGAAGGAAGGAAGGAAGGAAGAAATATTAATAAAAATCTTAAGGATACAAGCAACAGGTTACAGTCCTACAATCATAAGTGAGAAGAGATGGGTGATAGGAATGATGAGAAAAAATTAGTAGTAATAGTAGGGCAGACTTATTAAATAGTTCAAACTTATCCCAAACTTAGAAGGGAAGGAAATTGGAATTTCTTTCTCTTCCCACTCTCTGAAAAGAAATAGACAGAGGCCCAGGGAGAATACAAATTAAAACTGCAGATTTTAATGGATGTCTCCAATCTTCCCAAGACAGGTGTATTTTTTAAAGTGTTATGAATAGCCTGGATGTTATTCCATTGTTTTCAATGCTTTCTCTCAACAGTTTACACTCTGGCTCAGCTGAGGCGGCCTTAATTTAGCATTTAAATGGCCTCATTAATCTCAGAGGCAACTGTTTCCCAACTTTTCTTCCTTGACACTTCCAACCCACCCACCCCCTCCCTCATAAAATTACGGACAAAGTGAGGTCTATTCTACAATCCCGTCCACGAAAAACTGCGCGTTGTGATTCCAGCCTGCCCAGGCTTGTAGCCAAAAAATGGAGAACGGCAAAGAAAATGTTGGCTGTTGGTTCTCGCGATGTGTTGCTTACATCTGTCTGGATTCCTTCTTTGTTTTGGGATGAGCCTTTGAGCTGAGCATCTGGCAAGTTATAATCCCAGCACATCTGGAGGACACCAGATTTGGGAAAGGCCACTGTAACATCTTGACTTAGAAACATAGAAGATTGACAGCAGAAAAAAACCTCATGGTCCATCTGCCCTTATACTATTTCCTGTATTTTATCTTAGGATGGATATATGTTTATCCCAGGCATGTTTACATTCAGTTACTGTGGATTGACCAACCACGTCTGCTGGAAGTTTGTTCCAAGCATCTACTACTCTTTCAGTCAAATAATATTTTCTCACGCTGCTTCTGATCTTTCCGCCAACTAACCTCAGATCACGCCCCTTTGTTCTTGTGTTCACTTTCCTATTAAAAACACTTCCCTCCTGAGCCTTATTCAACCCTTTAACATATTTAAATGTTTTGATCATGTCCCCCTTTTTCCTTCTGTCCTCCAGACTATACAGATGGAGTTCATGAAGTCTTTCCTGGTAAGTTTTATGCTTACGACTTTCCACCATTTTTGTAACCCGTCTTTGGACCCGTTCAGTTTGATCCATCTCTTTTTGTAGGCGAGGTCTCCAGAACTGAGCACAGTATTATTCCAAATGGGGTCTCATCAGCGCTCTATACAGCGGGATCACAATCTCCCTCTTCCTGCTTGTTATACCTCTAGCTATGCAGCCAAGCCTTCGACTCACTTTTCCTACCGCCTGACTGCATTGTTCAGCTATCAGAAATCACTACCCCAAAATCCTGCGCCAGCATCCAAGAAATCTTCTGAGTTGGCATTTTGTGCATAACAGACAAAATACGTTCAGGTTCAGGGTTTCCCACCCTTCGGTAATATTTCGGAATCATCAGATTCCTGAGTTTGTTTGGGGTTTGGTGCGGGGAGGAGAACTCCTTGTTATCTGCTCTTGTTCTTTGTCCAAAACTGCACCGGTAGGTTTGCAAAACAAAAACACCACAAAGATTGCTGGGTTCCAAATATTTTCTCCACGGAGTTCAGCTCAGGACAATAAATGCAGAAATTCACAAAATGGTTAGTTTTTTTCCTGGTGTGCATTGTTCAGGAGAGGACCGCCTCAATAGTTAACAGGAGGACCGAAATAGATCTCACGAAGCCTTTAAAAACAATCCAGTAACCTTAATAATTAAAGTTCTACAGACTTCGATGCTTTTTTATTCCTTCCCCAAAACGACCCATCACTTGACAGAACAATTAGAAACATGGAGACTATGCAATTAAGTAGACAATGTCAGGGTTTTTTTCTCTTTCTTTCTCTCTGCAATTAGCTTCTCCATTATTACAGAGGCGGTTATGTTGCTCCTTCTTCTTCAAACCCGAACTTTAAAAAATAAAATGTCCCCCAAAGTCTTGACTAGATCGCTTTATTTTTATTTTTGCTTTCTGTTTCAGGACAAAACTTCAGGGTTCGGATCAGTTGATTTCTGGAGACTCAGAACTTTTCCAAAATGTTCAGAAGTAACTTTTAGCCATGTGGATGCCTTGCAGACAACCTGGGTGTGAAGTTTCCGAAAGATGCTCTAATTAATTCACAAGCCAAACTTCAAAATGAATATATATATATATAGAGAGAGAGACATATATGAGATAGATAGATAGATAGATAGATAGATAGATAGATAGATAGATAGATACAGTCGATAGATAGATAGATAGATAGATAGATAGATAGATAGATAGATAGTTTATAGATAGATATAGATAGATAATTTATAGATATAGATAGATAGATAGATAGATAGATAGATAGATAGATAGATAGATAGATAGATAGAAAGAGAGATACGGTAGATACAGTAGATAGATACAGTAGATAGATAGATAGATAGATAGATAGATAGATAGATAGTTGATAGATATAGATAGGTAATTGATAGATAGATATAGATAGATAGTTAGAGAGAGAGAGAGAGAGATACAGTAGATAGATAGATAGATAGATAGATAGATAGATAGATAGATAGATAGATAGATAGATAGATAGGAGAAAGATTGATAAGTAGCTAGCTAGCTAGATATAGATATACCGTAGGTAGGTAGGAAGGTGGGTAGATAAATAGCCTAACAGTGAGAACAAATAACCGGTGGAACTGCTTGCCTCCAGAAGTTATGGGTGCTCCATCAGTGGTGGCTTTTAAGAAGAGACTGGACAGCCAGTTGTCTGAAGTGGTATAGGTCTCCTGTTTTATTTATTCGTTTATTTTATTTATTAGTTTAATTTATATACCACCCAATAAGGACTCTGAGTGGCTTGACCAGGTTGTTGGACTAAAAGACTCTCAAGGTCCCTGCTAAATTCTGTAATCCTGTTATGACTGTCACTCCCATCACCCAGAATCATGTCACAATTCCCCATTTTCGGAAAGGTTTCCAGGCAACGTGGCATAAATGTTTGGTCCAGTAAATATTTAGAGAATAACACACAGCCCATGAGTAGGTGAACTTCTCTTCCCTCGCCAAACTGGGTGCATTTATTCATGATCCCGCTTCGTGTTTGTCGGATGAAATAAACAGAGCTTCCTTTTATAGAGGAGAAAGTGCTCTCTTTCCTAGTGGGGGGAAAAAATCACTCACCCCCCCTCCTCTAATTGCATCATCCATTGGAGGCGGACAGTTATAGCCCAGTCCTTTCAAGGCCAAAACATGACCCAAAAAAACTCTAGAATAGATGCTTTTTTCTTCTCGGTAAAAGTTAAAAAAAAAAAAAGGTTCAGCTTTTCCACTGGGAGATCCAAAAAAAATGATCCCCTTTTTTGCGCCAGCAGAATGGCAAATATTTTCCATGCCCGTCACAGATGAAGGGAAAGGTCTTCGGGAAATAAATCAGCCATGCAAAAGCCACAGAAGGAATATCTGGTGGAAGGGAGCCCCCCCAAGTTGTTTGGATGGTTAATGGGGACTGTTGTGTTTATTATTTATTTATTTTTATTTGTTTGTTTATTTATTTTGTCCAATACACAATGAGGGTTTTAGTGGGTATATATCAATATACACATTGTAAAATACATGATGAAGGTTATAGAGGAGATACTCATAGTAAAATATATCTAAGAAATAATAGAAAAGAAGATATAGTAATAGAACATATCAATGAAAGAATAGAAGAAGAGATATAGGAATAGAGGAAAGGTATAGGAGATATAGGAGAGCAATAGGACAGGGGACGGAAGGCACTCTAGTGCACTTGTACTCGCCCCTTACTGACCTCTTAGGAATCTGGATAGGTCAACCGTAGATAATCTAAGGGTAAAGTGTTGGGGGTTTGGAGATGACACTATGGAGTCCGGTAATGAGTTCCACGCTTCGACAACTCAGTTACTGAAGTCATATTTTTTACAGTCAAGTTTGGAGCGGTTAATATTAAGTTTAAATCTGTTGTGTGCTCTTGTGTTGTTGTGGTTGAAGCTGAAGTAGTCGCCGACAGGCAGGACGTTGCAGCATATGATCTTGTGGGCAATACTTAGATCTTGTTTAAGGCGTCTTAGTTCTAAACTTTCTAGGCCCAGGATTGAAAGTCTAGTCTCATAGGGTATTCTATTTCGAATGGAGGAGTGAAGGGCTCTTCTGGTGAAGTATCTTTGGACATTTTCAAGGGTGTTAATGTCTGAGATGCGATATGGGTTCCAAACAGATGAGCTGTATTCGAGGATGGGTCTGGCAAAAGTTTTGTAAGCTCTGGTAAGTAGTGTGAGATTGCCAGAGCAGAAGCTACGTAGGATTAGGTTTACAACTCTTGAAGCCTTCTTGGCTATATTGTTGCAGTGGGCTTTGGCACTTAAATCTTTTGTTATTAGTATACCAAGGTCTTTAACTGAGTGGGGATTATCTGTGATAATTTGATTATTCAGTTCGTATTTGGAGTTCAGATTCTTCTTCCCAATGTGTAGGACAGAGCATTTGCTAGTTGAGGTTTGGAGTTGCCATGTGTTAGACCACTCAGAAACAGCGTCAAGGTCTTTTTGGAGAGTAGTTGTGTTATCGGTGGTGTTGAAGAGTTTTACATTATCGGCGAAGAGGACACAGTTGCTTGTTATGTAATCGCAAAAGTCATTGATGTAGAGAATGAAGGGCTTCAAGGAAGTCCTCTTCCAAGTTAGTTCTAAGGTCTTTCTTTTCATTAAACTAGCCATGCCCAGTTCCTGCAACCGTTCTTCATATGTTTTAGCCTCCAGTCCCCTAATCCTCTTTGTTGCTCTTCTCTGCACTCTTTCTAGAGTCTCAACACCCCCTTTGCATCGTGGCAACCAAAACTAGATGCAATATCCCAAGTGTGGCCTTACCAAGGCCTTATAAAGTGGTATTAACACTTCATGTGAGCTTGATTCTATCACTCTGTTAATGCAGCCTAGAACTGTGTTGGCTTTTTTGGCAGCTGCTGCACACAACTGGCTCCTATTTAAATGGTTGTCCAAGATCCCTCTCACAGTTACTACTGTTGAGCAATGTACCACATATACTGTTTCTATTATATTTAGAAATTACATACATATTTAATTGAAGAAACTACATATTTAGTTTCTTGCTATGACGCATGGGTCCACCCAATGTTTTCCCTCCGACTTAAGAATCAGTCCTGGAATTTAAGCGAAGGAAAAATCTACACGGAGAGGTAAATACTTGGAATTGGAAAGAATCCTGCATTTTGGGTGTGGATGGTGTGTTAAAATCCGGCATTTCACTTGTGCTCCTCCATTTTTCCATGAACCTCACCTCCTCACCAAGGCATGAGTGCCATTGTCCAATGCATGGCCTTCAGGTTGCTAACTTCTTCTCTTTTTTAAAAAACATTTTTTTTAAATTTTCTCACCATACAGATTTTTTGGCATATTCATCATCTCATTTCTCATTTCTTTCTTTTACAAGAGTTTTACAAATACAGTGATACCTCGTATTACTAACTTAATTGGTTCCGTGACCAGGTGCGTAAGATGAAAAGTTCGTAAGACGAAGCAATTTTCCCCATAAGAATCAATGTAAAAGCAAATGTAATGTAAGAGCAATGTAAAAGCAATGTAAAGCAATGTAAAAGCAAAAAAATGTGTACAAGCCCAAAACCCAGAAACCCGGAAGCCGGGACCTCGCCGCGGAAGGAGGCTTGAGCCTCCCAGTCCTTCCTGACCCTCCCGCACATCGCTCTCGGCTGGAAGGATCCCCCATAGTAGGCCAGCAGAACTGCCTCCCAAGCCCTCTTGCCTGGTGGGAGGCAAAGTGCTAGGGTGGGGGGTGCCAGGCCAGCCCTCCTGCTTTCCCTCCCCAGCCAAAACCTCAAACCCTCGCCACCGCAGCCACTGCAGGAGGCTTAAGCCTCCCGGTCCTTCCTGCCCCTCGCTTATGGCCGGCAGAACTGCCTTCCAAGCTCTCTTGTCCAGTGGGCAGCGAAGCGCTGGTGTGGGTGCTGTCAGGCTGGGGGGGGGGGAGGCAGGAGGACCGGCCTGGCTTAAGCCTCCTTTGGTGGCAGCTGCGGCGGCGGCAGCAAGGCTTTGCTTTTTTGGCTGGGGCGGGCAGGAGGGCTGGCCTGACACCCCCCCTCCAGCGCTTTGCCTCCTGCCGTGTAGATGGATGAGGAAGGTGGGCATCTGGACCAGGCGCTTTGGCTGGCAGTCGGGAGGCGAGGAATCCTGGCGGGCGCAGAAAGGAATAGAAAATCCCATCGGGGGCAGTCACAAGGCAGGGGAATCCCTCTGTCAGTAAGAGCGCACGCGCAGTAAGTGAGCCCACGAACCTGGGCTCAGGTTCATAAGATGGAAAGGGTTTTTAAGACGAGGCAAAGAAATCTTAAACCTCTTGAAAAGTTCATATGAAGAGGGGTTCGTAAGACGAGGTATCACTGTATATTTTATAGAATAGAATAGAATAGAATAGAATTTTATTGGCCAAGTGTGATTGGACACACAAGGAATTTGTCTTGGTGCATATGCTCTCAACGTACATAAAATAAAATATACATTTGTCAAGAATCATGTGGTACAACACTTAATGATTGTCATAGGGGTCAAATAAGCAATGAAGAAGCAATATTAATTAAAATCTTAGGATATACGCAACAAGTTATAGTCATACAGTCAACATGGGAGGAAATGGGTGATAGGAATGATGAGAAAAACTAGTAGAATAGAAGTGCAGATTTAGTAGAAAGTCTGACAGTGTTGAGGGAATTATTTGTTTAGTAGAGTGATGGCGTTCGGGAAAAAACTGTTCTTGTGTCTAGTTGTCTTGGTGTGCAATGCTCTGTAGCTACGTTTTGAGGGTAGGAGTTGAAACAATTTGTGTCCAGGATGTGAGGGGTCAGTAAATATTTTACCCGCCCTCTTTTTGACTCGTGCAGTATACAGGTCCTCAATGGAAGGCAGATTGGCAGCAATTGTTTTTTCTGCAATTCCGATTATCCTCTGAAGTCTGTGTCGGTCCTGTTGGGTTGCAGCACCAAACCAGACAGTTATAGAGGTGCAGATGACAGACTCAATGATTCCTCTATAGAACTGAATCAGCAGCTCCTTGGGCAGTTTGAGCTTCCTGAGCTGGCGCAGAAATATTTATCTTATTGCTTTATCAGTTCAGGTTTGCTTTTTTACCATCCTCCCTTTCTATCTTATACAGCCCTTCCTTTTTTCTTCTTCTTTTTTCCCTTTCTCTTTCTTCCCTTTCTCAAGGCTTCGGAATGAGCCTTGGTGGCACAGTGGTTAGAGTGGAGTACTGCAAGCTGCTTCTGCTGAGACTGCTGGCTGTAGTTCAGCAGTTCAAATCTCGCCAGGCTCAAGGCTGGCTCAGCCTCCCATCCTTCTGAAGTGGGTCAAATGAGGACCCAGATTGTTGGCTCTGTAAATCTCTTATAGAGAAGGCTGGAAAATTAATACACTTCTAGAAGTGTATCAATAGATAAACAGATAAAGATAAATAAATAAAAAAATAATAGGTGAAAGGAATTTATATGGAATAAAATACGAAAAAAAATGTAAGAATGTGTGAAAGAATTCAGGGTTGCTGCAATACTATCCCAGAAAAATGAAGGAAGGAAAGGAAAGAGGAAAGGAAGAGAGGATTTAGAAGAAAGAAGAAGGAGCGAGGAGGAGGAAAGAGAAGACGGGAGAAGAGAGAAAGGAGAAAAGGCAGGAGGGGAAGTAGGAAAGAGGAGAAAAGGGGTTGCTAACTTCTAATGCAATTGGAAGAGGCAGAAACAGTGTTGATTGCATTTGATGAATTGTTGTTTGCCTTGTCTCTTGTAATTGTCTCTTGTCATTCGCAGTGAGAAACAGCTAACAGCAGAAGCAACCCAGAAAGCAGGGCAGGAAACCTCGCAACAAAATACCTTACTCAACCAGACTTGAAACACTGAAATTAGACAATTTACAACTACGTCGCCTCCGATTTGATCTGAATGTAGTTCATAAAATCATATACCAAAGTGTCCATCCTGTTAATGATTACTTCACCTTCAACCATAACAATACACCATTGGCCATTATGGAAGAAAGTAAACGTAAACCGCACCAAACGTGACTGCAGAAAATTCAATTCAATTCAATCCAATTTATTAGATTTGTTTTTTATTTTATATATTTTATTGATTTTCTTAAAATAGACGGACACACATACAAACATTGAACACAAAATGGGGATACATTTCCCCCGCTTATCTTGAAAGTATAAATTCAAATACAGAAAAAGAATACATAATTAGATATATGTTGAGTATTAAAAAATTTGCTAAATTTGAGTTAAGGTTTTTCACATTGTTACTAATATATATATAAAACCAAAATTCTTACTATATTTCTTATATATAAACTAATTCTTATATATAAACTAATTCTACCTTAGTCATTAAACAATAAATTTGAACTAATGTTAGTATTATTATTACCCAAGTAAAAACAAATACGACAAATTAACTAAAAATAAATTGTATATCTTATTTTTTCTTATCTATCCATTTATAAACATTGTTCCGTGCTTCATAAAACTTAGTATCTTCTTGATCATTTAAACGTCTTGTCATCATATCCATTTCAGCGCAATCTAATAATTTTGCTATGACTTCTTCTTCTTTGGGGATTTCCTCCCCCTTCCAATTTTGCGCATAGGTGATTCTAGCCGCTGTTAATATGTGTATAATTAAATATAAAATTTCTTTCTTGTAGGTCTGGTTGGTAATTCCTAATAAATAAAATTCCGGGGTGTTTTCAACCTCCTGCTTTACCGTTTCTTTTATTATTTTCTCTATCATCTTCCAATATATTTTAGCTTTACCACATGTCCACCATTGATGGTAGTAGGTTCCTATTTCTTTCTTACATTTCCAACACAATGGGGAAGTTTTAGGGAACATTTTTGCTATTCTATTTGGTGGGAGATGCCATCTGTAAAACATTTTAATTTGGTTTTCTTTTAATGATACTGATTTGGTCATTTTCCAATTGTTGACCCAATTTATTAGATTTGTATGCCGCCCCTCTCCGAAGACTCAGGGCGGCTCACAACAACAATAAAAACAGTATAACAATGGAACAAATCTAATCATAAAATTACATTAAAAAACCCCAACAATTTAAAAACCATACAACACATACATACCAAACATAAAATATAAGAAAGCCTGGGGGAGATGTCTTAATTCCCCCATGCCTGGCGATATAGGTGGGTCTTGAGTAACTTGCGAAAGACAAGGAGGATGGGGGCCGTTCTAATCTCCGGGGGGGGTTGATTCCAGAGGGCCGGGGCCGCCACAGAGAAGGCTCTTCCCCTGGGGCCCGCCAAATGACATTTTTGGTCGACGGGACCCGGAGAAGGCCAACTCTGTGGGACCTTATCGGCCGCTGGGATTCGTGCGGTAGAAGGTGGTTCCGGAGACTTCAGCAACAGAGTAATCAATGCCTGGAATGCATAAGAGCATAAGAAGAGCCATGCTGAGTCGGACCAAAACCCATTGAGTCCAGCATTCTGTGTCACACAGTGGCCCACCAATTGTCCATGGGTATCTTGAGCAGAAAGAGAATGCAAAACCCTCCCTTTCCCTTGACCTCCAACAAATGGGACCCAAAGGAACCCTGCCTGCGTCAACCAACATAGAGGCGGCACTTGAACATCTGTTTCAATAACCATGGATGCACTTGGCATCCATGAATCTGTCTAATCCTGACTTGAAGATGTTGTGGTTGGCTCTGGCCCAGCTCCTGCCCCAAGGGGAGGTGGATGCAGGGGGAAATTTGACATGTCACAGGCCTGTGTTATTGTCGACAGAATCAGGTCAGAGTTTAGTTTCCTTGGACGAAGAAGAAGGTGGGAGTGACTCGGCAGAGGAGGGCTTGGCACACAGCCCAGGCAGTCAATCTCCCTTATCTTCCATTGATTCAGATGATGAATCAATCTGGACCCACGCAAGTGCAGAGTTATGCGTAGAAGAGACCAAGTAAGAACATATTACAGGAAATAAGGGAGGCCACCTGTGTTTGGGTGGGGCTCCAGTAATTAGGGCTGCTGCTATAAATAGCAGCATGTGGGTTTGGCCATTGTGGAAGAATATCTGTTGCAGTTTCATCAGGAATCTTGTGTGCTGGACTTTGTTGCTTTTTCACGCCTTTGAAACCAAAGTAGAGCAGCGTGTGTGTGTGTTTCTCCCTTCGTTGGAAGAAGAAGGGGTGTGAAGTTTCTCCATAGCTGCTGGCTAAGTACTTAATGACTGCTTAAGGGAAATTGTACAAACTAACTGGTTGTTTTGGGAAGAGTGCTCTTTGCAATACAAAAAGAGTGCTTAGTTTATTTTGACTTTTGTGATAAAGAACATTGTTTTGAATTTTCAAACGTGTGTGTGTGTCTGAAATTTGTATCCTTGAATTTTCGGGAGGCTCCTATCAGTGAGCCCGGCAGAACAGAAGCCATCCAGGCTGACACCTGTCACGACCTCTTCTGGAAGGGAGAAATATTTCCCTTGATTTGTCCTTGCTTTCTTACCTATGAGCTTTAGGGAATGCACTTTCTTCCCCAAACCCCCAAAAACTTTAACCTTAGACTGTCTACAGTCAACCTCTTAAGAGGTCTGTAAGGGGCGTGCGCAAGCGGACCATTGCGCCTACCGTCCCTGTCCTACTGTCTTCTTTTATCGTTACTTTTTACTTATGTTATATTTATTCAAACTACTACTATCCTATACATGTTTGACACATAAGTAAGTAAGTAAGTAAGTAAGTAAGTAAGTAAGTAAGTAAGTAAGTAAGTAAACAAACAAACAAACAAACAAACAAACAAACTAAAACTGTATTTTACAACCTAGGTTTTTCTATACATGGCGTTCCAAAGCCTCTTGGATCACTTTAAAAGGATAAGCAGGAGAGGCTTCAGTTTTTCTGGGGTCATTTCTAACTTTAAACAGCAATTTTTCTTCCGAATTTGGATGTCCTCAAATCGCTAGAGACACAGGAAAGCCCCCATTTAAGGGAAGTCGGGGGGGGGGGGGCGAGAGAGATCACGCTTTCCTGCGCAGAGGTTATCTATTTTTAACTCTTCTCCTGGACTCCTTCTTTTTCTGCTAACGTTCAGCCTTGGCCAAAAGAAAAGGAGAAAATTTTTGACAAGTTTTATTTCTTCCTGCCGGTTAAAAATTCGCTTAGCTGAGCTGGGAAAAATAGGACAGAGGGCAGAAAGTTAGGTCGCAGTTCAGCAAATTTCCTTTCCAGAAGAAGAAGAGGAGGGAAGAAGAAGAGGAGGAGGAGGGAGAAGCAGGAGGAAGAGGAAGAAGAACAAGAGGAGGAAGAGGAAGAGGAGGAGGAGGGATAAGAAGAACAAGAGGAGAAGGAAGAAGAGGAAAAAGAAGGAGGAAGAAGAACAAGAGGAGGAAGAGGAAGAAAAAGAAGAATGAAAAAGAACAAGAATGAAAAAGAAGAGGGATAAGAAGGAGGAGGAGGTGGAAGAGGAGGAGGAAGAGGAAGGAGGAGGAAGAGGAAAAAGTAGGAAGAAGAACAAGAGAAAGAGGAGGAGGAGGAGGAAGGAGGAGGAGGAGGAGGAGAAGAAGAAGAGGTGGAGGAGGAGGAGAAGAAGGAATAAGGAGGACGAGGACGAGGAAGAGGAAGGAGGAGGAGGAGGAAAAGGAAAAAGGAGGAGGAAGAACAAGAGGAAGAGGAGAAGGAAGAAGGATAAGGAGGAGGAGGAGGTGGAGGAGAAGAATAAGGAGAAGGAGGAGGAGGAAGAGGAAGGAGGAGGAGGAAAAGGAAAAAGGAGGAGGAAGAACAAGAGGAAGAGGAGGAGGAAGAAGGATAAGGAGGAGGAGGTGGAGGAGGAGAAGAAGGAATAAAGAGAAAGAGGAGGAGGAGGAAGATTAACTGGAAAGGAGATGGCACAAGAAGAAAAACTCACTTGGGAGGGCAAAGGAAAACGGGAACCCTTCCCATCTGGTGGCATTGTGCTTCTGAATGCCCTTCCTTGCCAAACTAGGGGCAGAACAATGACGTTTATCTTTTTAATTAGTTCCAAGTCTGTGTTTACAGACATCTAATAAAGATCCGGCAATTGGCAGGCTGGCGGAGACCGAATACTGACAGGAGAGGGATGGTGTGTATCTGATGCAGCAGATGTGCCTATTCCATTTCTGTAATTGTCTTGTTTATTTTTCCTCTGCGTCTATAATTATTACCATTGTTGTTCCGTTCCTGTATCTTTTCACGCTGCCAGCCACACGGGAGTGTTTGATGGACAGGAAAACGTTGCGGGTGTTGCGGGTGCAAACTGAAGTTTTTAAGGAAAGAGATGCAGAAAATGGACGCCTGACCTTCGAGGTGGCAAGCTCCTGCCACCACCACAAACCCCCCACCCCACCCAAATCCTGGCTTGGGTTGGCAAGATCTTTGGAGTTGGCTCTGAAAGGGAAGGGAATTCAAAAGCGTTAATTCAGTCCAGTTGTCTTTCCACTTCCTGTAGGAGTTTTCAGCGGTCAAATCTCACCACTGGGGATTCTTTCCCCCGGAAGGCATCGGACTGCTCCCAATTTTCCACGGCAAAATTGGACGGAAGCACAAATTTATTTTATTTATTTATTTCGTCCAATATACAATGAAGGTTATAGAGGATATACGCGTAGTAAAATATATCAGAGAAAGAATAGAAGAAGTATAGGAATAAAACATAGCAATAAAGATGTAGGATATAGGAATAAGATCTAGGAATAAAATATATCAATGAAAGAACAGAGAAGGGATATAGGAATAGAAGATATAGTATATGAGATATAGGAGAGACAATAGGACAGGAGACGGAAGGCACGCTGGTGCACTTATGCACGCCCCTTAACTGACCTCTTAGGAATCTGGTGAGGTCAAACGTGGATAGTCTAAGGGTAAAATGTTGGGGGTTAGGGGATGACACTACAGAGTCCGGTAATGAGTTCCACGTTTTGATGACTCAATTACTATCCAGCGAATCCCAGCGAGGTTTAGGTCCCACAGAATTGGCCTTCTCCGGGTCCCATCGACTAAATAATGTCGTCTGGCAGAGCCCAGAGGAAGAGCCTTCTCTGTGGCGGCCCCGACCCTCTGGAACCAACTCCCCACGGAGATTAGAACTGCCCCCACCCTCCTTGCCTTTCCTAAACGTCTTAAAACCCACCTCTGCCGCCAGGCATGGGGGAACTGAGACATTTCCCCTGGGCCTATACAGTTTATGCATGGTATGTTTGTGTGTGTGTTTCTCTTTAAATAAGGGGTTTTTAATTACTTTTAATTATTAGATTTGTTATACATTGTACTATTATTGTTGTGAGCCGCCCCAAGTCTATGGAGAGGGGCAGCATACAAATCTAATTAATAATAATAATAATAATAATAATAATAATAATAATAATAATAATAAAAGTCGTATTTTTTACAGTCAAGTTTGGAGCGGTTAATATTAAGTTTGAATCTGTTGTGTGCTCTTGTGTTGTTGTGGTTGAAGCTGAAGCAGTCCTTGACAGGCAGGATGTTGCAGCATATGATCTTGTGGCCAATAATTAGATTATGTTTAAGGCGTCGTAGTTCTAAGCTTTCTAGACCCAGGATTGTAAGTCTAGTTTTGTAGGGTGTTCTGTTTCGAGTGACATTTTCATTCTCTGCCCAAACTTCAGAATCAGGACCTTTGGACTGGGCGAGGAACTATACAGTAGCAGTGATGGGGAACCGATGGCACGCGGAGCCATATCTGCTGGCACGTGAGCTGTTGCCCTAGCTCAGCTCCAACGTGTATGTGTGTGCCGGCCACCAGGTTTTTGGCTTGCCTAGAGTCTCTGGGAGGGCGTTTTTTCCCTTGGAACCTGGGGAGGCAAAACACGAGCCTACTGGGCCCAGAGGAAGTTGGGGAAACAGGATGTTTCCAGCCTCCAGAGAACCGCCGAGTGGGGGGGAGCCGTTTTCATCCTAACCAGGCATTGAATTATGGGTGTCGGCACTTGCGCATGCTCTTTCGACACCCGAGGAAAAAAGGTTTGCCATCACTGAACTATAGCAACAGCAATAGCATTTAGACTTATATACTGCTTCATAGTGCTTTTACAGCCCTCTCTAAGCAGTTTACAGAATCAGCCTCTTGCCCCCAACAATCTGGGGCCTGATTTTTACCCACCTCGGAAGGGTGAAAGGCTAAGTCAACCTTGAGCCGGTGGTGAGATTTGAACTGCTGAACTACAGCTAGCAGTTAGCTAAGTAGCCTGCAATGCTGGACTCTAACCACTGCGCCACCCTGGCTCTTCTGAATGATCCTCTCGGTTGCTCAAACTTGGCCTTCTCAAGACAGCTCCGAAGACTGTTGTGCCCTCCCCCCAGTTACAAGCATATCAAAACACACCCTTTGAACGAATTTAATTTGATCAATGGAACGACTGCTAATAATTGGCTTAGCAGTGGAGATTAAGATTAAGATTTATTAGATTTGTATGCCGCCTCTCTCCGAAGACTCAGGGTGGCTCACAACAACAACAATACAATACATAGAATACAAATCCAATAGAGTTAAAAGACGAGATTTAAAAAACATAAATATGAAAAGCAATCATTACTGCACAATCACACCATTCTCATATATTACATTCAGGAAAAAAGGTGGTGGTGGGGGAAGAGATAGTTATTTCCCCCATGCCTGGTGGCATAGATAGGTTTTCAATATCTTGCGGAAGGCGGGAAGGGTAGGGGCAATTCGAATCTCCTAGGGGAGTTGATTCCAGAGGACCGGGGCTGCCACAGAGAAGGCTCTTCCCCTGGGTCCCACTAAATGGCATTGTTTAGTCAACGGGACCCGGAGAATGCCAACTCTGTGGGACCTGATTGGCCGCTGGGATTCGTGCGGCAGAAGGCGGTCCCGGAGATGCACACACCAATCAAAAAGCAATCCTTTCTCGCAAAAAACTAGATGCTAATTAAACTTTGTTAGTAAATTCAACAAAGTCTTAACTCAAAGCAATGCAAATAGTTCTTGTTATGACTGTAACTTGTTGCTTGCATCCTTAAGTTTTATTAAAATTGATTATTTGCACCCATTAAGTGTTGTACCTCATGATTCTTGACAAATGTATCTTTTATTTTATGTACACTGAGAGCATCTGCACCAAAGGCAAATCCCTTGTGTGTCTAATCACACTTGGCCAATAAAATTTCTATCCTATTCCTATTCTAATTCTTATTCTATTCTGTTATTATTCTGTTCTGTTCTGTTCCGTTCTGTTCCATTCTGTCCCATCCAATCCCAATCCCAATCTCTATCCCCTTCTCTTCTCTTCTCTTCCCTTCCCTTCCCTTCTATTCTATTCTTATCTCATGTAGAGTCCAAAGGCTTGGCACAATGTCCAGGAGTCTTCCTCGATAAACAATCCAAGGCAGAAAAACAGAGTAGCGATTTTCACAAGACAATCACTACATGACAATACACGAGTCTAAACTGTTGTTTCCTACAGCCTTTCAGCCTCTAATGTCCTTAAGTAGACTAGGGGAGTGGCCAGTTAACCCTCAGTCTGACTCCCGAGGAGACTTCCTCTGGAGTAACCATTCCTGTCTCTTGGCCACCCTGCGTACTCGTGCATCAAGAAGAGAAGCCTCTTCTTCCTCATCACTGCCAAGAGGTGCTGGAGGTTCCAAAGGCCCTGGTTGATCCTCTACCTTTGGCACTGAGTTCCTGCCATCCTCCCCACTGTCTGACTTGGGTGTCAGCTGCACAGGCCACTGGCGCATCACCAAGTCAGTCTCCTCTTGAACGGAATCCGATTCTCAACCTTTCTAATGCCATGACCCCTTAATACAGTGAGTATTACAGTGGTGATCCCCAACCATAAGTTTAGCACCAATTCTCCCAACAGACCTTTAAGCGGATTGGCAGGAAAGACAGAGGGACACCCCCACCGTAAACTGTAAATTGGTCGGATTGTAAAAATATGTCTCAAGGTGCCAGAATAGACACTTTAATTCCTAACACCATGGGAAATTTGTCTTTTCCCATGGTCTTAGGCGACCCCTGTGAAACGGTCCTTCAACCTCCAAAGGGTTGGGGAGCCACAATGAAGACTGACTTGGTGAAAATTGAGAATTTTTAGTTCTTGAAAAGAAGCCTCTACCAGAAGATTAAAAATCTGGTAGAAGAACAAAGCTAGCTTCTCCATGCGGCAAAGAAAAATACTGTATAAAAATCTAAGCCAAATGGTTTTGGGGAAAATCCATCTCAGCTTGGCCTAATTTTAGCAAGAAACGTTGTTAGTGTGAAGAGTTAAAATTATAAAACTCCAGATGGTAAAGGATCCCAAGGCTGGAAACTGAGCGGTTAGCAACTAATCCGACCATGAGTCAGATTGATGAAGAATAGGAACTAAATTCCGCAGAATTCCAATGAGTGACATTCTCTTTCAAACGAGGCTGTCTTGTCTGGGTGATTCAAATGCTCCTTTATTTCTGTCTCGAGTTGTTTTCGCTGGGTTGGAGCCTGAGTGGGTTTCTTGGTCAAAGCCATTGTTTGCACCTGTGTTGGGATTGGCACGAGTACAGTACTACCATGTCTATCACTAGGTCACAAGGAAGGGAAAAGAAGAGGAGGAGGAGGAGGAGGATCAATTACAATATATGATATTTCCCAATTTTTCTCTCTCTGCCTCTCCTTTCCTTCCTTTCCTTCCTCTATTATCCTTCCTTCTCCTCCCTGTTTTCTTCCTCCCTCCCTCCCCATCCTCTCCCTTCCCCTTCTTCTATTATCCTTCTTTCTCCTCCGTTTCCTTCCTTTCTTCCTTCCTTCCCTTGCCTCTATCATGCTTCTTCCTCCTCCATTTCTTTCCCTCCTTCTTTCCTTCCTTCCCTTTCTTTTATCACCCTCCTTCCTCCTCCATCTCCTTCCTTCCCTTGCTTCTATTATCATTCTTCCTCATCCATTTCCTTCCTTCCTTCCCTTGCTTCTATTATCATTCTTCCTCATCCATTTACTTCCTTCCTTCCCTTGCCTCTATCATCCTTCTTCCTCCTTCATCTCCTTCCTTCCCTTGTTTCTATTATCATTCTTCCTCATCCGTTTCCTTCCTTCCTTCATTCATTCCCTTGCCTCTATCATCCTTCTTACTCCTCTATCTCCTTCCTTCCTTCCTCCCCTCCCCTTTCCGAACAATAATCCTTGAGCTTTGTCTTCCATTTCCAAGATCTGCCTGACACAAGTCTGTTTTAAACAAGGGAACGAGAAGGGGAACATTTAGAACAAAGGGCCTTTCTTGAATCCTTTCGCAATACTTCCACGACATCCTGAATTTGTCTCTGAGACCTCCCAGTGGGCTTCCTGTTTGCTCCTTTAATAATCTGACAATCATTGCCAAAAAAAAAAAGGTTAACATTGAAATGGGACCAAAGGCTGTGACCTGCACATTTCCCTCACCAAAGAATGGAGGAGACCAGCTGCAGATGGCTTTTCCCCAGCATCTTGGGTAAATATTGAATCTGGCTCAGCTTTAGAAAACGTAAAGAACGTTGAGGATGTTGAAAAGTGCAGGTTTCTTGACTTAGCGAGATCGGCATCCGTTCTTTGATTTGTCTTCTTTTTACTCTCCTTTTGACCTTGGAAATTCATGGCCCTTATTTGTCCATGCAATGGAACCAGAGAGATTTGTAAAGAATGGGACATATTTGGTTCATGCACCCTAATGGGATGCATTTTGTTTCTCTTCCCTCAACTCTCCAGGTGAGATCATCGGCGTTCCAAGGAGCTATGTGACCAGAAGACGTAAATCAAAGCAGTTTACGTCAGAATTGGCAAACATTCACATTTCTCCAGCTTCCTTTTTGGTGGCTTCGTCTCCTTTTTCCTCCCACACAAATGGGGTCTGTGACAATTTGCTGTGGCCAACCCACCATGGCCAAGTCACCATGGCCAATTCGTCATGGCCAACTCATTACAGCCAACACAACATGGCCAACGTACCATGGTCAATTCACCACAGCCAACTCATCATGGACATCTCATCACAGCCAACTCGCCACAGCCAACTCACCATGGCCTATTCGTCATGGCCAAAACTCATCATGGCCAAAACTCATCACAGCCAATTTACCACAGCCAACACAACAAGTCCAATGTACCATGGACAATTCACCATGGACAACTCACCATGATCAACTCATCACAGCCAATTCACCACAGCCAACATACCATGGCCAACTCACCACAGCCAACTCATCATAGCCAATTCACCACAGCCAAGTCACCATGGCCAACTCACTATAGCCAATTAATCATAGCCAATTCATCACAGCCAACTCACCACAGCCAACTCACCATGTCCAATTCGTCATGGCCAACTCATCACAGCCAACACCATGGCCAACTCATCATGGCCAATTTGCCATAGTCACCTCATTATGGCCAACTCACCATAGCCAACTTACCAAGACCAACTTACCATAGCCAACTCATCATGGCCAACTCACCCCAGCCAATTCATTACAGTCAACTCATCATGGCCAATTCACTATGGTCAACTCGCCATAGCCAATTCACCACAACCAACTTGTCACAGCCATTTACCACAGGTCCCCTCACTGCAGGACAAAATTTACATTAATATGAAAAAAGGGGTGGAATAGAATCACTAAAGAAAGGATGCCAAAGGAGGGACAGAATGAAATGTGAATGACCAAAAGTTAAACTATGTTTTTATCCATGTTAAATAATTACATTGAATTGCCCCTGGACCGTCTGATCTATGTTGAGTTGGCCACAGTGATTTGGCCGTGTCCACTTATCCCATTCCACCCAAACGGGGGTTGCCACAGCCCCTTCCCCTTCAAGCAGAAGATCCCTTGGAGCAGTAAATCTCCTTCGAAAGAGGTCTTTGTTCAATGGCAGAGTGGGAGGGCGGGGGGGGGGATTGTCACCGGAGCACACCCTAAGAAATAAACAATGCAGAAACAGTGGCTTGGCTGGGCCACAATTTCCGGAATGCAGCATCATTTATTGCCTGGAATCTGGGAAGGAGACCAAAGAGCACAATGGCTTACTTTGCTGTCCCCAAATTCACCTTCTTCAGCCTCGAGTCTGCCTTTGAGTCTGTTTGCAAAAGCCTTCTGAGTTGCATAGGGTTCCCAACCTGTTTTTCTTCTTCTTTTTCCGTCGTTTTAGCAATCAGGCCTTATATGTAGCTTATATCTAGCATCCTGGCATTCCAGTTACCTGGAAGGAATCAGCTGGCCAGCAGGAATCAGTTTTCGGGCCAGATAGCTTATCTGCTCTCTGTTTTAGCATCTCCAATAAAGCCCAACAAGTCCAAGATTAGAACAGAACAGAATAGGAACAGAACAGGAACAGGACAGAATAGAACAGAATAGGAATAGAAGAGAAGAGAATAGGAACAGAACAGAATAGGAATAGAACAGAACAGAACAGAATAGTAAGAGAAGAGAACAGAACAGAACAATATGAATAGAACAGAACAGAACAGGAATAGAATAGAACAGGAATAGAACAGAACAGAACAGAATAGGAATAGAATGGAATGGAATGGAACGGAATAGAACGGAAGGGAAGGGAACGGAACAGAACAGGAATAGAATAGAACAGAAAAGAAAAGAACAAGAACAGAATAGAACATAAATAGGAATAACAGAATAGGAACAGCACAGCACAGAACAGAATACAACAGAACAGAACAGGAATAGGAATAACATAATAAGAACAGAACAGGAATAGGAATAACATAATAAGAACAGAACAAAACAGAACAAAATAGGAATAGAACAGAACAGAAAGGAATAGAACAGAACATAATAGGAATAGAATAGAATAGAATTTCTTATATAATAAGGAGGAATTTGTCAGAAATGGTGTAGGGCAGGGATGGCGAACCTATGGAACGGGTGCCACAAGTGGCAGGCAGAACCATATCTGCTGGCACGTTAGCCATTGCCCTAGCTCAGTTCCAACGGCTATGTGTGTGCTGGCCAGATGATTTTTGGCTTGCACAGACGCTCTGGGAGGGCATTTTCAGCTTCCAGAGAGCCTTCAGGGGGATGGGGGGTGTTTTTACCCTCCCTGGCTCCAGGGATGCCTTTGGATCCTTGGGGAGGGCAAAACACGAGCCTCCTGGGCCCACCAGAAGTTGGGAATCAATCCATTTCCAACCTCCAGAGGCCCTCCAAGGGGCAGAGGAAACTGTTTTCACCCTACCCAAGCATTGAATTATGGGTGTGGGCACTCACACTTGTGTGATAGCACCCACCCATGCTCTTTTGGCACCGGAGAAAAAAAAGGTTCGCCATCACTGGTGTATGGTCTCCTGCTTGGGCAGAGTTGGACTAGATGACCTGCAAGGTCCCTTCCAACTCTGTTTATCTAAACCTCCTCTACCGCCAAATCTTCCTTCCACGAAAGTGCTTGGATACCTCCACCGTTTCTCAGCAGCAGATCCAAGCAAGATGACCTCGCTGCCGTCTTTCGCTGGAGACAATCCGAGGGAATAATTTATTTGGAGACAAGGTGGAGGAATTCCTCCCAAGGAATCCGTGCGGCTACTTGCCCATTTCACAACCCCCCCTGTTTCCAACCCGCTAGAGGCTCTCCAGATTCCTACTTTATCCTGTTCCTGAAGTGTGTACGTGTGTGTTTTTTGCAAGGGAGTGCAGAGACGGGGGGAGAGAGAGAGAGAAAGAAAAAGAGAGAAAGAGAGAGGGAAAGAGGGCGAGAGAGAAAAAGAGAGAGAAAGAAGAGAGAGATAAAAAAGAGAGAGAAGAGAGAGAAAGAGAGAGAGAAGAGAGAGAGGGAGAGGGAGGGGGAGAGAGAGAGAGAGAGAGAAAGAGGTCATGGCTAGCTTCTCAAAGTTTGGGTGCTACCCAAACTTGGTATGTTGCAACACGGTTTTTAATGAAGTGGCGGCTCCTTTGACAGACAGCAAACCAAGAAGACAAAGCAAGGGAAGATTTTAAGATTATTATTATTATTTAAAAGCAAGATATTGCAAAAGGGTTGGTTCCATTGGATTACAGGTTTGAGAGGGGCTGGTTTTTTCTTTGCAAAACCCAAGGGGGGGAGAGAAGATTGCAAACCTATAAAGTTAAATCCATGCTGGGGATGAGGAGTAAAGGGGTACGTCCTCCCCCCATTCTCTCATGCCCTGGATGTCAGATCCCTTAAGTAGGGCTGTATTATTATTATTATCCTTCTCATCTTCCCTATTTCCTTAGCTTGTATCATACGATTTATATGGATTGCTTTTATTTGGTGTCCTATTATGATTGATATTGCTTATTTAGCATCCCACAGGACTATCGCTGAGTTGTTTTTATTTGGTGTCCTATCATGATTGATATTGATTGCTTACTTAGTACCCGATATGACTATCACTGAGTGTTATATCTTGCAATTTATGATGATGCTTTGATTATGATCATGATTTATCACTTCTATCTACAAGGAGAGCTTCTGTATTGGAGATAAATTCATTGTGTGTACAATCACACTTGGCCAATAAGGAATTCTATTCTAATCTATTCTTATTCTATTCTTATTCTATTATGTTATTATTCTATTCTTAATTCTTATTCTATTTTATTGTTATTATTCTATTCTATTCTTATCCTATTCTTATTCTATTCTATTCTATTCTAGTCTAGTCTAGTCTATCCCATCCCATCCCATCCCTATCCCTCTCCTCCTCTCCTCTCCTCTCCTCTCCTCTATCCCATCCCATCCCATCCTTATCCTTATCCCTCTTCCCTTCTATTCTATTCTTCTCTTTTGCTCCAGTTCATTCAGCCAAGCGTGCAGCTTTCCACATGCCTCAGACTCTGGCTTGGAAGACGACCTGCAAAAGCAGGAGATGGACCTTTGGCCAGTAAATGAACCCTGGAAAGGATCTGGCAAAAATAGCACATCCCTTTCCTGCGCAGGCGGAGCAGGTGGGAAGAGAAAAATGGGATATTGGAGACCAAAAATATAAAATAAAAATAAGATATCAGAGGAAAAAAGAAAGAGGCAGAGCCAAGAATGACAGGAAGGAGGCAGCTAATAAAATACGTATGTCAAAGTTCCAGGTAGCATCCAAGCTAAATCCAAGTCCAAGTCAAAGTTCTCCTCAAAGTTCCAATTTATTGCCGGAGCCATCCTGGCACCTAGTTCCGTCCACCCGCCTGGGATGCTTTGGCGCATTTCCAGAAATGGCATGCGCGTACCAAACCGGCAGCGGCAGGATTTAGAACCGCCACTGTTTCAGACAAATGGTTATGCAATCTCTTCTTTAAAAACTTCCAGTGTTTACAACTTCTGGAGGCAACTTGTTCTGCTGATTAATTTCTTTTATCAGGAAATTTCTCCTTAGTTCTAAGTTACCTCTCCTTGTTTGATTGATTGATTGATTGATTGATTGATTGATTGTTAGAGTTGAAAGGGACCATGAAGGCCATCGAGTTCAACCCCCTGCCCAAGCAGGAACCCTATAGTACACCAGTCAAGTGGCAGTTCAATCTTCTCTTTAAAATGACCAGAGTTTTGGAGTTCACAACGTCCGCTGGTAGGTTGTTCCATTGGTTGATCGCTCTGACCATCAGGAAGTTCCTCCTTATCTCCATGTTGAATCTCTCCTTGGTCAGCTTCCAGCCGTTGTACCTCGTCCAGCCCTCTGGTGCCCTGAGGAATAAAGTGATCCCCTCCTCTCTGTGACATCCCCTCGTATACTTGTAGACTGCTATCATGTCCGCTCTGGCCCTCCTTTTCTCTAGGCTATCCATGCCCAGTTCCCTCAGTCTCTCTTCGTAAGTCTTGGTTTCCAATCCCTTAATCATCTTGGTTGCTCTTTTTTGCACCTTCTCCAGAGTTTCAATGTCTCTTTTGAAGTGTGGTGACCAGAACTGAATACAGTTTAGTTTCCATCCATTGCTTCTTGTTCTACCCTCAGGTGCTTTTGAGAATAGCTTGACTCCCTCTTCTTTGTGGCAACCCCTGAGATATTGGAAGGTTGCTATCATGTCTCCCCTGACTGCCTGTCACGTCTTAATCATTAGCGCCCAGCGGTGAATAACCTGCAGAAAAGAACACCCATGTCTCTTTCAGGAAATCACCGAGATTCACCTGTCTCCCCAAAAGAACATCTTATCTTGCAACGACCAAACACATCACTTTGAATCTTGCTATCAGCCGTGAATGGCTAGCACAACGCGACAGGCTGCCCTTCCTCGGGGGACCTCATGTGACAGGCGCGCTGATGCGAAGTGACCCTGATGGATCAGGTTCACTCCGTCCTCTGCCCTAATCCCTCGCAGGGCATCCAACCCTGCCGATCCTCCTTCTGAAGTAATCTTCCTTCGTTTGCAGCGACGAGGTCTCGCCTTCCAAGGGGGGAAGCGGAGTTCACAGGCGTTCGGAAGATGTGGGCTCGCATGTGGGTTCCAGACTTTTGTGCACACACATGCAAACGCACATACATGTCAAAGATTAATTCAATCCTAGGTGATATTCCATTATGTTACCATATAAGGTAAAAGAAGGATGTAAGCATGTTAAAAAATAATGAATTGTGAATCATAGGGTGTAAACTGCAATTTGATTGGGCCAGAGCATTATAAAATGCAAAGCAACTTTATAATGATCGCTGCTATTGTTTGTTGTTCGCTATTTGATATTGTTGGTTGACTGGCTGGAGCAGTTCGAGTGTGAGTTAAGTATTGAGTTAGAGCCAGGAGTAGGCTACTGCCTAGCCGGTGTGTGTGTGTGTGTGTGTGTGTGTGTGAGGGAATGCAGTGGAGTAGCGAAAATAGACCTCCACCCCAGAGTACCCAATTTGCACTGAAAGATGTTGAAAGAAAATGCAGGATGTCCTGCACAAGCCCACGCCCACAGTGTGGTAGTAAAAATTTTGGTAGCCCTTCACTGGTTAGAGGTGTAGTGTTTGTTTGTTTGTTTGTTTGTTTGTTTGTTTGTTTGTTCGTTCGTTCATTCATTCAATTTTTATGCCGCCCTTCTCCTTAGACTCCGGGCGGCTTACAACATGTTAGCAATACAATTTTTTAACAGAGCAAACCTATTGCCCCCACAATCCGGGTCCTCATTTTACCCACCTCGGAAGGATGGAAGGCTGAGTCAACCTTGAGCCGGTGATGAGATTTGAACCGCTAACCTTCAGATCTAGTCAGCTTCATTGGCCTGCAGTAGAGCACTCTACCTGCTGCGCCACCCTGGCTCTTTTTGATTGTGTTGATACGGAGAAACCTGGATTGGTTTAGTATGTACTTGTAAGTAAGCTTTACTGTATATAACTAAAGTAAAGTTGGTTCCTGTAAATAGAAGACTAAGACAGAAGATATTTGATTGCACTGAAGAGTAAAAACTCTTTATTACTGTTTTTCTACAAAAGTGTCTTTGTTATTCCTCTGCACTGATTCCTAAATTGCCACACTATAAATTCTGGTATCTTGTCAAGTCCTACTGCGTAGCTCTGTGTATCCAAATATACACATAAGCATTTTGTGGCCCCAATGGTTCCCCTGTCTTTAGGACACACTCAAGGGCTACCAGGCTCACGAAATGAGAAGCACACGTTGTCCTTTCTGCTTAGGAGGAACAACCCCAGCCACGCATTGAACAAAGCAGCACATAAATCCCGCAGGCCATTTTAAGGAGCCATTATCAAAATGAGTGCCAAGCAGTGATGGGCTCCTGCAGGTATGATCAGGTACGCAGAACCAGCAGAAAATTTTTGATTTTTTTTTCTTTTTTTCCCTTCTAGGCTCTGGGTGTGTTTTTCCTATCGCAGTAAATGAGCTTGCAAATTGTAGAAGAGCTGTGCATGCGTATTTATGTGAGCACATACAGTTTATATAATAGATAATGTATATTTTTGTGTACCCTTGTGTAATTTGTATGTACCCACAGGGCATATATACATAGAATTAAATAGTATATTTTGGATGTTCAGTAATAGTAAATAGAGAGGGAAATTGTATCTCTTTGAGGTGGGGAGAGGCCAGGCACCCTAACCCTAACCCTTGACGTGAGTGATGTCAAGTTGGCCATCTTTAAGCCAGTCACATGACCTTTAAGCCATCCCCGTGTCACATGATCATCAAGCCACACCCACCTAGTCACATGGCTGGCAAGCCACACTCACAAAAAGATACCCCCTTAAAGAGATACAATTTCCCTTACTATTACTGAATATCCAAAATGTACTGTTTAATTATATATACAGTATATATATATGCTATATGTGTACATACATATTACACACAGGCACACAAAAATATACATTATCTACTATATAATGTACACACACACGCACACACACACGCACAGCTCTTCTAAAATTATACACATTCAACCTCATTGACTGCGATAGGAAAAACATAGCCAGAGCCCAGAAGGGGGAAAAAATTCAAAATTTTCCTACTGGTTCTGTGTATCTGACCAAATTTTTTCTACCAATTCTGCATACTTGACCGTACCCCTAGGAGCCCATCACTGCATGTTTGCAAATAAAAATATTCTTTTAAAAAAAACAACAAAATTGAACAGGTTAGGACCTTTGTCGCTCTTTGAGTGTTTAAGATTGCTGACCGCCGACCCTGTCTCATCCTCAAAAGGAAACTGCTTTTCTTGACCAGCCCATTGGCCTGGCCTTCTCAGTACTGCTGGTTCTGTCTGGAATGAGGACGATTTCGGATCAGTAGTTCCTCCCTGTAGTATAAATGCCAGTCACGTAGTATAAATAGCAGACCAGTGAGTCACAGGAGGTCAACAATGAATCAAACGAGGTGTTACCTTTCTACCCGGTGTGTCCTGAGATTGAAACAAAGGGCAGGGAGCAAGCGGGGAGAGTCTGATTACGAGATCCATGGGGGGGGGGGAAACAGATGGATGTGACCGTGGATAACCACCCAGACTTCCCCAGTGGGCTAGATAACGGAGGATGCAGACAGAAGTGGCTTCCTCTTACCTCCTCCTCCTAGTGCACATCACAACGTTTCTCGCTACACTCGGGCGGGCGTGTCCCCTCACGCAATTTTGCTTCTGTGCATGCACAGAGGGATGGTTTTCCTTCCACACGAGTGCAGAGAGCCGAAAATTGGCCAAAAATCAGGGGCAGACAAATTGCCTATGACCATGGGAAAAGACAAATATCCCATGGTGTTAGGAACTAAAGTTTCTATTCTGGCACCATGGAACCTATTTTTACAATCTGACCAATCAGCCGTTTACAGTGTGGGCATCTCTCTGACCTTCCTGCCAATCAGATTCAAGCTCTGTTGGGAAGAATTGGCACTAGACTTATGGTTGGGGGTCAGCACAAATGTGAGCAATTGTATTAAGGGGTCGCAGCATTAGAAAGGTTGAGAGCCACTGACTTCAACAGACAATAATTGGGTGGCCGGTTCAGTAGCTTGATGGCAATTGTGGTGGAGTTCTGCAATTGGGATTATATCAGTCTCACTAGGTAGGTTTATCTATCTATCTATCTATCTATCTATCTATCTATCTATCTATCCATCCATCCATCCATCCATCCATCCATCTATTTGACTTTTATGCCGCCCCCCTCCGAGGACTCGGAGCAGCTCACAATATACAATAAAACAATATATAACATTTCGGGTCCAATTAATTAAATATAAAACATAAAAGTAAAAACCATTAAAAAACCAGTCATTCTCATTCAGTTTCTCTCAGCCCATTCATCGGCCAGGGGGCAAGAATCTAATGGCCCCAAGCCTGGTGACATAAGTGAGTCTTGAGACCCTTGCGGAAGGCGAGGAGGGTGGGGAAGCTGATTCCAGAGGGCCGGGGCCACCACAGAGAAGGCTCTTCCCCTAGGCCCCGCCAAGCGACATTGTCTAGATGACGGCACCCGGACAAGGCCGACTCTGTGGTACCTAAGCAGTCGCTGGGATTCATGCAGTAGGAGGCGGTCCCATAGGTATTCTGGCCCAATGTCATGTAGGATTTAATGCATTTTAATCGTGTTCTGTTAGGTATGCAACTGTTGTCTGGGATCACCAAAGGCACTCAATTCCTGTGCCAAGGGGATGCCATGGGTATGGCTAACAGACAAGAGGATGGGCTCTGAGAGCCAATGGGATGAACTGCTAAGCTACAACTGAGGTAGCACATGTCTAAAAATAAAATTCTCCTTCACGTACAGCTTAACTCCTGTTTTTACAGATGTATCACCTTGATAATTTGGAGTTTTTTCCTCCCCTACCTTTCCAGTCTACTGACTTCCAATATACTGGAACTTCTTATTTGAGAACAACCCAAGCTGAACTGAATTTGACGTGCTAAGATGAATTAGGATCAATTCAGGGTACCACTTTGTCAGAACTGGAGGATGCTGTTTTGAACCTCTTTCCTCCTTGGAATTGGATGCCCACTAGGTCTGATCTACTCTGCACAGTGTGGCTGAAACCTCAATGATAGAAGACTGGGCCTGGCCCCTCGGCAGAAATGACAACCGGAAAGCTTTTCCAAAGAAAAGTCCCCAGAATCCACATTCTCTCCACATTCAGTTTTGGTTGCCACGTTGTAAAAAGGATGTTGAGACTCTGGAAAGAGTGCAGAGAAGAGTGACAAAGATGATTAGGGGACTGGAGGCTAAAACATATGAAGAATGGTTGCAGGAACTGGGTATGGCTAGTTGAATGAAAAGAAGGACCAGGGGAGACAGGATAGCAGTTGCTCCAGTATCTCAGAGGTTGCCACAAAGAAGGAGTCAAGCTATTCTCCAAAGCACCTGAGGGTAGAAACAAGAAGCAATGGGTGGAAACTAAACAAGGAGAGAAGCAACTTAGAACTAAAGAAAAATTTCCTGACAATTAGAACAATTAATCCATGGAACAACTTGCCTCCAGACGTTGTGAATGCTCCAACACTGGAAGTTTTTAAAAAGATGTTGGATAACCATTTGTCTGAAGTGGTGTAGGATTTCCTGCCCAAGCAAGGGGTTGGACTTCTTCTTCTTGTTATTATTATTATTATTATTGTTGTTGTTGTTATTATTGTTATTATTATTATTATTATACGTATAGTTTGTATGAGATGTATGATTGTTTTTTATATATTAATTGTTGAAATTGTTTTTAACTATTGGATTTGTATTGTTCTGCTGCTGTGAGTCGCTCCGAGTCTTCGGAGAGGGGCAGCATACAAATCTAATGAATGAATGAATGAATGAATTAATTAATTAATTAATTAATTAATAATAATAATAACAATTATTATTATTATCATTATTATTATTATTATTATTATTATTATTATTATTATTATCATTATCATTATTACTTCCTCTGCCTTCATGCCCCACCAGTCACAACATATCCACACAGCAGTAGCTTTTTGTGACGTTTGCAAAATTATTTTGGGTCTTCTGAGTAAGCAGGCATGAGAAGCCGAATCACCCAGATAGGGTTACTCAAACTTCATCAGCCAGGTGTAACTCCTTGGATAAACATTACCTCTTGCAACTCTACAGATATCATAATAACCACACCGAGGGAGGGTAAGGAGGAATTTGATCTGCTGTTACCCAATGGGGAGATTTGATCTTCAATCTGTTGCGAGCTCGAGAGAAGCTTGAAAAAACGTTAAGCCCTTGGACGTCTCTCTCTCCGTCTGCACCATGGTTGCCAGCTTTCTCTGCAGCTGTGCTTTGCAACCACAGCCAACTTGGCATAATGGTAGTTGGTAACCCAAGGAGACTGAGGCTACGGGCTGCGTTGCAGATGGCATACCAATTTAGCTGCAGGGCCCCTACCCCCCGTGTGCAAACCAAACCCAGCTATTGTGCGAAAAGCAACCGGTTTTGAGTTACGCATGACCACGTATGCACCGCAGTAGTCTGTTTAAAAAAAAATAATCCAACTCTCTCCAGTCAGAAGTGGTTTTCTATCCACCCCAAGCACATATGTGCATGGCTTGGCTCTTGAAAGAAGTTGACAAAAGTAAGATTTTGGAATACTGTGTTCTATTCTATCATAAGACCAGAATATCTCCGAGACCACCATCTGCCACACGAATCCCAGCGACCGGTTAGGTCCCACAGAGTTGGCCTTCTCCAGGTCCCGTCGACTAAACAATGTCGTTTGGTGGGACCCAGGGGAAGAGCCTTCTCTATGGCGGCCCTGACCCTCTGGAAGCAGCTCCCCCTGGAGATTAGAATTGCCCCCACCCTCCTTGCCTTTTGTAAACTCCTTAAAACCCACCTCTGCCGTCAGGCATGGGGGAATTGAGACATCTCCCCCAGGCCTGTACAGTTTATGCATGGTATGTTTGTGTGTATGTTTTTGTTTTTTAATAAGGGTTTTTAGTGACTTTTAAATTATTAGATTTATTGTACAGTATATTGTTTTATTGTTGTTGTGAGCCACCCCGAATCTACGGAGAGGGGCGGCATACAAATCTAATTAATAATAATAATAATAATAATAATATTATTATTATTATTATTATTATTATTATTATTATTATTATTATTATTATTCTGGAGACCTCACCTACAAAAAGAAGTTGATCAAATTGCAAGGGTCCAAAGACGGACTACAAAAATGGTGGAAGATTTTAAGCATAAAACGTATCAGGAAAGACTTAATAAACCCAATCTGTATAGTCTGGAGGACAGAAGGGAAAGGGGGGACACAATCGAAACATTTAAATATGTTAAGGGGTTAAATAAGGTTCAGGAGGGAAGTGTTTTTTAATAGGAAAGTGAACACACAAACAAGGGGACACGATCTGAGGTTAGTTGGGGGAAAGATCGGAAGCCATGTGAGAAAATATTATTTGACTGAAAGAGTAGTAGTTGCTTGGAACAAACTTCCAATAGACGTCGTTGGTCAATCCACAGTAACTGAATTTAAACATGCCTGGGATTAACATAGATCCATTTTAAGATAAAATACAGGAATATAGGGTAGACTAGATGGACCAGGAGGTCTTTTTCTGCTGTCACTCTTCTATGTTTCTAAAAAAAAAGAAAAAGCTAGGATAAAGATTTAGAGATGCCTATGTACTAATAAGGATATGTGAAAATTGAAAATTGGCACTGTTAGAGGTCTCTTTGGCCCCAATGTACTAAAAGAGAAACATTAGGACAGGGGACGGAAGGCACTCTGGTGCACTTATACACGGCCTTTACTGACCTCTTAGGAATCGGGTGAGGTCAACAGTCTAAGGGTAAAGGGTAAAATTCAGACTCTTAGGCAACCAACTTGTATTTATGATGGTCACAGTGTCCCGGGGATCAGGGGATCCCCTTTTGTGACCTTCTGATGAGCAAAGGGGAAGCCAGATTCACTTAACAACCGTGTGACTCACGTAACCACTGCAGTGGCAAGAGGGCTCTGAATATTGAGGCAAAACTCACTCAACAATTGTAATAGCTTAGCCAATGAAATTTTGAGCTCAATTGCGTTGAAAGTCGAGGACTCCCCTGTATAGGAGAATTGGTGTGTGTGTGTGTGTGTATGTGTGTGTGTGTGTAATAAATGACCATACATAAGAACCTAAGAAGAGCCCTGCTGAATCAGGCCAAAACCCATCGAGTCCAGCATTCTGTGTCCCACAGGGGCCCACCAATTGTCCATGGGGATCTTGAGCAGAAAGAGAAGGCAAAACCCTCATTTTCCCTCGACCCCCAACAAATGGGACCCAAGGGAACCCTGCCTGCCTCAACCAACATAGAGGCGGCACTTGGACATCCGTTTCAATAACCACCTATGATACATTTGGCATCTATGAATCTGTCTCATCCTGCCTTGAAGCTCTCCAGGCTGACAGCTGTCACAACCTCTTCTGGAAGGGAATTCCATCAACCAATGACCCTCTGGGTGAAGAAATATTTCCCTTTATTTGTCCTCACTTTCTTACCTGTGAGCTTTAAGGAGTGCCCCCTTGTCCTAGTATTGTGTGATAGAGAAAATAATTTAATAAGAGAAATAATTTTTCTCTATCCACCTTTTCTATCCCATGCATGATTTTATACACTTCGATCAAGTCACCCCTTAAACGCCGTCTTTCAAGCCTGAAGAGACCAAGGCGTTGCAACCTGGTTTCATAAGGGAGGGGCTCCATTTCCTTGATCATTCTTGTGGCCCTTTTTTGCACCTTTTCCAGTTCGATTCTATCCTTCTTGAGGTGCGGTGACCAGAACTGTTCACAGTACTCCAAGTGTGGTCTCACCTCCAAGTGTGGTCTCACCACCCAATCCTGACTTTGACTGGATCAATAAATCTCTTAATATAAGGACCAATCTGCCTATTGTTGTTGTTTTCCCCTCTCGATAGATTCCTTTGCACCCGGCATTAGCTGCATCACGAGATGTTAATCCACCGGAACCCTTTCCAAGCCAGGGTCTCCAGGCCAGGAAAAACTTTGCTTGCTGAATACCAGTGGCTTGTTGAAGTTTCAAAAAAACAAAACTAAACAGGAGCTTTCCTTGGGATTCGTGGAGGGGGGGAGCGAGAGGAAGAAATTGGCAAACCCCAAGCATTCAACTTCCAACTGCTGAATTTGAAGCTTTATAAAAAAAAACCTCATTAGAATCAGAGGGATTCACCTCCCAGACGAAAAATAAATACAGGTTTTGTGTGTGTGTGTGTGTGTGTGTGTGTGAGAGAGAGAGAGAGAGAGAGATGCAAGTTCCCAGCAGAACAGACTTGAGATTTATATCAATCTCTCTCTATCTCTATCTACTGTATCTCTCTATCTATCTCTCTTTCTCTCTCTCTCTCTCTGTCTATCTATCTTTCTATCTATCTATCTATCTATCTATCTATCTATCTATCTATTTATCTACCTACCTACCTACCTACCTACCTATCTATCTATATCTATCTATCCATCTATCCATCTATCTATCTATCTATCTATATCTACTTACCTACCTACCTACCTATCTACCTCTATATCTATCTATCTATCTATCTATCTATATCTATCTATCTATCTATCTATCTATCTATATCTACTTACCTACCTACCTACCTACCTATCTATCTCTATATCTATCTATCTATCTATCTATCTTTATCTATCTATCTATCTATCTATCTATATCTACTTACCTACCTACCTATCTATCTATCTCTATATCTATCTATCTATCTATCTACCTACCTATCTTTCTATCTCTCTCTCTGTCTCTCTGTCTCTCTACCTACCTACCTACCTACCTATCTATCTATATCTATCTATCCATCTATTTTTCTATATATCTATCTATCTCTATCTATCTACTTACCTACCTACCTAAAATGAGTACCCAGATTTTTTTTGGGGGGGGCAAGAGGCTGACTCTGTAAACCGCTTAGAGAGGGCTGTAAAAGCACTGTGAAGCAGTATATAAGTCTAAATTCTATTGGTATTTAATTCCAACGAAAAACGACACTGTCCCTGCATAATTTAACAAACCGAGTAACCTAAACCAATCTCCCTCTTAAAAGTATATCCAAACTTTTGCGGCTGCCAATTTCAATCCAGCAGACAGATCTCTCTCTCTCTCACACACACACAGAAGGTTTCCCCCTTCTGCTCAATTTTGCCCACCGGACTGACCCCAGAGCCAGCCAGCTGCCAACTTCTTCAGAGGACAGACAGGGAGGTTGAAGAAGGGGGGGGGAAGCTGGCCAAACACCCTTTGTGCAGCCCGCCACTGGATTCCGCCCTCTTCACGGAAAGTCATCGGAGAGCGTGGCAGTTTAAGGGGAGGGGAAAGGGCTGTTTGCTGCAGCCACTCCTGGCAGGAAGGATTCATGACTTGGGAAAGAGAGAGAGGGAGAGAGAGAGAGGGAGAGAGGGAGAGAGAGGGAGTGTTAAAAAAAGAGAAAAAGGAAAGGAGAGGGACAGAAAGTAACTTGCAGAGATTTCGCAACCCTGCAGGGAGGGGAAAATATATGTATATGTCTCAAAGCTGGGGAGGGTAGCTGTCCCAGTCAAGACCAGGCGTGGGATAAAAGCACCAGCTAGACTCCCCAGCTGCAAGACAATCAGAACATGCCAAACTCTGGATGCAGCAGGCTTGGCCTCCTCACCCGTGTCAAGGCGTTGGGTTTAAGGTAGCTGCTGTCCGTCAGGATCCGGTGGGAAACTTGCGATGAGTTCCACGGTTGTGTTGCTTCTGGTTCTCCGCCTGCTGGGTGGCATCCTGGCCCAGAATCCTCCGAGAGGTGAGCGGATTTTGAAGGGAGGTCGGGATTTGGATTTGTGGAGTTCGAAATATATGGATTTTTTTTGGGGGGGGGGGGAGATTGGGTTTATTTGGATTTTTGGAGTTTGAAATTTTGGACTTTGGGGGGAGAGATTGGGATTGGGATTTTTGGATTTTGAAATTTTGGATTTTTGGGGAGAAAATTGGGATTCAGATTTTTGGATTTCAAAATTTCGATTTTTGGGGGAGAGATCGGGATTTGGATTTTTGGGTTTTAAAATTTTGAATTTTTGTGGGGAGATCGGGATTTGGATTTGGGGGTTTTAAAATTTTGAATTTTTGTGGGGGGGAGATTGGGATTTGGATTTTTGGATTTAGAAATTTGGATTTTTGGGGTGAGATTGGGATTTGGGATCTTTCCAAGAGGATGTGTGAAGTGGCCTGGTGTAGGGTGCCCAAGCAGGGGGTTGGACTAGAGGACCTCAAAGGTCCCTTCCAACTCTGTTGCTCTAGTCTAGAGTTCTAGCTTTGGTTGGGGTTAGGAAAGAACGCCTCTCTGCTCCCCCCTTCCCAGAATTACGTAGGGGCAGGGAGGTCATGAAGTAACCTTTCCCAAAGGTCGGGTTTTTAATTTGGATTTATAACAGAGAACAGATTAAAAGAGTTGGCAGGGACCTTGCAAGTCATCTAGTCCAACCTCCTGCCCAAACAGAGGTGACCCTAACATCTGCCTCTACCCAGAATTGAACTCATCTTGATTTTGAAGAGGAGGTCTCGTGGGTGCCAGATCTGGGTGTAGATCTGGGTGGGTGCGAAGGCAACGGGATCATGATAGATCGATTGAGGGTTTTTTTAAGGGAGGAAAGTGGAGATAATTGGCCTGTTTGGAAAATTGCTTTGCTGTTTCTTAGCAGTACCCTGCTTTGGAAGACCTTCCATCATTTTTGTAGCCCGTATTTGGACCGGTTCAATTTTATCAATATATTTTTGTAGGCGAGGTCAATACAGTATCTGTTTGTAGGTGAGGTCAGAATTATGCAGGCAAGTCTTGAGGTCCAGTTGCTTGAGGGAAAATGATGGGAGGCCACGTGAGTGACCCAAGGCAGCTAAATAGCATCCAAAGGGGGAAACTGAGGACCACGGAGACTGAATGATGTGTCCGCTTCCATGCAGGCGTGGATCCATTGGTCCGTCCACCCAACCTCGTCTGGGGCTCTTGTCGTTGACGGCGCTTGGAGATTTCGAGGAGAGAGGGGAAACTTGCTGGAGTGACAGGTGCTCCTATTTATTTGGAAGTGGCTGGGAAGAGCTTCTGTGCCCTGTCACCGAGCCACGTTAGGGTTACGGTGAAACCGTGGCATCCCATTGAGCCAGGATTGGCTGCTGTGCCTGAAATCTCCCTCTGAGGTCTTTCAACTTTCTTGATTCTTTGACACGGGAGCTGCTGGTTGTGGAGTTTAGAGATTCTAGATTTCTTGCAGGCAAGGCAGAAGCTGGGCTGGAAAATTGGGCAATATCCTTGTTGACTCCCACAAATCAAAGGTTGAATTAGGTGGTCACTCTGAAGGTGATGTTTTCTGGAGGGTTCTCTGTCCCAAAGCCAAAAGGTGTGGTCCCGATGAAGCAGGGAAAACTTTTTCCAAACCTGCTTCTTAATTTATAGGCCAGCGCTTAATTCCAATTTTCCAAATAACTTTGGTGCAAAATGAACCCTTTCTCTCTCTCTCTCTCTCTCTCTTTTCTTCCTTCCTTCTTTCTTTCTTCCCATTCTTTCCTTCCTCTTTCCCTTTTCCCTCTCTCTTCTTCCTTTCTTTTCCCCCTCTCACCTTCTTTTCCTTCCCTCCCCTTCCCTCCCCTCCATTCCCCTCCCCTCTCCATCATCCACCTTTGCTTCACATGCTGTTCCTCCTACACTCATAGCCCTTGGGGGACTCAAAATACATTTCTTATACCTCACTTCCCATAGACATCAGTGTTGGCTGGGGAAGATGAGAGCTGTTATGGCGGTCAGGAACTGGGTCTCTCTGCAACAAGCTTCCGGGGGAAATTTGAACGCATTTCCCGTGAAGATAAAAGAACCATCCATTCTCCCAACCATCATTTTTCCTTTCAACCACCTTCTTGTCTCTTGGGCTTTGCAAGCCAACTTCAGCTCTGTGTGAAGAACTATTTATTTTTATTGTATTTATTTGTTTTGTCAATTTCGTATTGTAGGTATATAAAGATATAACAGTGTTTATATACATGATAATAGTTAGAGAGAAACATTAGGACAGGGAATGGAAGGCACGCTGGTGCATGTGCACACCCCTTACTGACCTCTTAGGAATTGTGAGAGGTCAACAGTGGATAATCTAAGGGTGAAATTTTGGGGGTTTAATGATGATACTACAGAGTCTGGCAGTGAGTTCCATGCATCGACTACTCAGTTCCTAAAGTTGTATTTTCTACAGGAGTTTGGAGCGGTTTACTTTAACTTTGTATCTGTTGTGTGCTCGTGTGTTGTTGTGGTTGAAGCTGAAGTAGTCGTTGACAGGAAGGAGTTTAGAGCAGTTTAACAACAACAACAACAACAAGAGTTGGAAGGGATCTTGGAGGTCTTCTAGTCTGACCCCCTGCTTAGGCAGTAAACCCTACAGACAGATGGTTATCTAACATCTTCTTTAAAACTTCCAGTGTTGGAGCATTCACAACTTCTGGAGGCAAGCTGTTCCACTGGGTAATTGTTCTAACTGTCAGAAAATTTCTCCTTAGTCCTAAGTTGACTTCGTTCCTTGTTTAGTTTCCACCCATTGCTTCTCCTGCCTTAAAGGTGTTTTGGAGAATAGCTTGACTCCCTCTTCTTTGTGGCAACCCCTGAGATATTGGAACACTGCTATCATGTCTCCACGGGTTTACTTTAAGTTTGAATCTGTTGTGAGCTCGTGTGTTGCTGCAGTTGAAGATGAAGTAGTCATTGACCGGAAGGACATTGTAGCAGATGATTTTATGGGCTATGCTTAGGGTCGTGTTTAAGACAACATAGTTCTAAGCTTTCTGAGCAGAGGATTGTGAGTCTAGTTGTGTAGGGTATTTGGTTGCGAGTGGAGAAGTGGAGGGCTCTTCTAGTAAAGTGTCTCTGGATATTTTCTAGAGTGTTTATGTCCAAACTGAGGTTTCGGACATGAGCTACCCCATGCTTTGTTGGTTGGTGGAGGGTGTCAGTTTCAAAGTGTTCCTTCTGCTGTTTACCCAGACAGGGAAGGTCTTAAGCCAACAAGAGAGGGGATTTTGACTTTAGTCTGAGAAGAACTTTGTGAGATAAAGAGCGATTTCAAAGTAGGTGTGTGTGTTAGGAATGGGGTGGGTTTTCCTTCACTGTACCAGCAAGAGAACTGACTGCAATAAATTTTGCAGTCTCAACCAACTGTAACATCTGGGCAAAGGGGGAAAATGTTGACATTCTTTCCTCTATATTACATTTCCCCCCCTTGAGGATGGAAGAGGGAAAGGGAGAGAGAGAGAGAGAGAATAGGACCTCAGCCAATTGTTTGTTCAGTAGATTGTGACAACAAGGATGCTTAAAATTAACCTGGTTATATGCAGGAAAGCTGATTCCTGGTTTAAGAAACAAGGGTTTTTTTTCTTTTTAATTACCTCCAACTTTTCTCTGCGAGAAACTCGTCCACACCATTTTTCTAGGTATGTTTGGTTGTAATTCAGCCTTCTTTCTGAAGGCATTGTCACCCTGGACATAAATGGACAATAACTGGGACAGGAATAAATCCTTCTTTGGTTTAATCAGATATTTTTTAACTTGGAAAAGCTCCAGAAATGATGTGTGTAACAATCGAAAAAGAAAAAGATGGATGTCCCTACGGGTTTAAGAGCTCAAAAGACATTTGCAAACGATAAAAGAGATAGGAACGGAAGAATAAAACAGCGCAAAACATCAGGTCCAAGTCCATAAACTTGGAACAGATTTCTGATTCTATGTAGCACATACATATCCATGCCTAACTAATCAAGCCCACCAAGCTTCACAACTGCGGCCCTAGCAATCAACAGTTGAAAGAAAAGCTTGGAAAACCACAAACTACATAAATACAACACATTTGCTGTTTGCTGGTTTGTTCAATTTATATGCCGCTCACTCTGAAGTGGATTCGGAGCAATGTCGTTTGGCGGGACCCAGGGGGAGAGCCTTCTCTGTGACGGCCCCAACCCTTTGGAACCAACCCCCCCCCCAGATATCAGAGTTGCCCCCACCCTCCTTGCCTTTCGTAAGCTCCTTAAAACCCACCTCTATCGTCAGGCATGGGGGAATTGAGACTTTCCCTTCCCCCTAGGCTTATAAAATTTATGCATGGTATGTCAGTATGTATGATTGGTTTCTTAAATTGGGGTCTTTTAAATTAACTTAAATATTAGATTTGTTTACATTGTGTTATTATTGTTGTTAGCCGCCCCAAGTCTACGGAAGAGGGGCGGCATACAAATCTGATTAATAAATAAAATAAATAAATAAATACGTACTAACATTCAATCCTAATTCCGGGCTGCCTGAAAAGCCAGGTTTTAATGGCTTTCCGGAAAACCAGTAGCGAGAGGATAATGGGAATCTCTGGGGGCAGTTGATTGAATAGGGTCGGAGCCGCAACAGAGAAGGCTCTTCCCCGAGGCCCCGCCAGCCGACATTGTTTGGCAGACGGGACCTGGAGAAGGCCGACTCTGTGGGCCTTTACTGGCCACAGCGAGGTGTGAGGTAGGAGGCGATTCCATAAACAGTCTGGCCCTGAGCCATTTAGGGATTTAAAGGTAATAACCAACAGCTTGAATTGAGTTCGGAGACCGACTGGCAACCAATACAGCTTGCGTAAAGATGGAGTGATAAGGGTGTACCTTGGTAGACCCATAACTGCATGAGCCGCTGCATTTTGCACCAGCTGAAGTCTCCGACACTCTTCAAAGGTAGACCCATGTAGAGCGCATTGCAATAGAAACATAGAAGATTGACGGCAGAAAAAGATCTCTTGGTCCATCTCGTCTGCCCTTATACTATTTCCTGTATTTTATCTTAGGATGGATCTATGTTTATCCCAGGCCTGTTTAAGTTCCTGTGGATTTACCAACCATGTCTGCTGGAAGTTTATTCCAAGCATCTATTACTCTTTCAATCAAACAATATTTTCTCACATTGCTTCTGATCTTTCTCCCAACTAACCGCCCCGAGTCTGCGGAGAGGGGCGGCATACAAATCTAATAAATAATAATAAAAATAATAAAAATAATAACCTCAGATTGTGCCCCCTTGTTCTTGTGTTCACTTTCCTATTAAAAACACTTCCCTCCTGAACCTTATTTAACCCTTTAGCATGTTTAAAAGTTTTGATCATCTTTCCCCTTATCTTAGGATGGATATATGTTTATCCCAGGCATGTTTCAATTCCGTGATTGTAGATTTCCCAACCACATCTGCTGGAAGTTTGTTCCAAACATCTACTACTCTTTCAGTCAAATAATATTTTCTCACGTTGCTTCTGATCTTTCCGCCAACTCACCCCCTTGTTTTTGTGTTCACTTTCCTATTAAAAACACTTCCCTCCTGAACCTTATTTAACCCTTTAACAGATTTAAATGTTTCGATCATGTCCCCCACATTCCCTTATGTCCCACAGACTATTCTGTCCTCAATAGACCACACATAGTCCATATTTTGTAACTGTGTGTACAAACTGGAGGGGGGTGTCAATCTTCCTCCGGGCTGCATGATACGAATCCCAAATTTATTTCTGGTTCTTTCCTCCATGTGGAATTGGCACTTTTGAGAAACTGCAGCAAACTGATGTATAAATAAGTTGGAGAGGGAAGTGTTGTTGAATTTTTTGGGTTGGATCCCAGCAGATTGGAGTGACATGGCATCCCCATTCTGGCACCGGGAGAGGATTTCTCCCGCTGGGTCTCTAGCGCCCACACGTCCGACTGCGTCACCACCGGCCACCCACTCGCAAAAGGCCTGAAAATGCAAAAGTTTTGCTGACATAGCAGGACATTTCGGTTCTGTTACGCTGGGAGAAAAAAACAACAACCGAGAGAACAGTTCCGAAAGGTCACGTAGTGTGGGGCTGAAGAAGTTGTGATGTTTTGTAACTGAAGTCACACCCACGGGAATCTAAAAAGGGAGGCCACATCAGCCTGAGGCCCACAAATTACCTTTCTATTCCACCGATGAATGATGGATGATACGTCAACAGAGATAGTCCTCAACTTACAACAGTTCATTTCACTCGAGGTTACAACGGCACCAGGCAGGGGTTGCAACTTACCTCTGCTACCGGTGCTGGAATGAGATTTGGCTTCTGCGCATGCGCAGAAAGCAAATTTTATGCGCAGATGCGCAAGGTTTCAGCAAAAAATCACAGAAAACCTCTGAAATCTCGCACACACATGCGTCTTCTCAAGAGATTTTGCTTCCTGTGCATGCGAGGTGCGCAGGCACGTGGGATTTCAGCAGAAAATCACCAAAAATTGCCCAAATCTCGCACGCCCGTGCACCGTCTCACAACACAAGACCCCACATCCAATTTCCCAAAATCCTTTGCCTTTATACTGCTTGGAAGTGACATCACACCCCAAAGAGGGCTAAGGCTGTACACTAATACCTTTGACTATGCAACTCCTCTTGCCTTCTCAGCAATCTCCTATAGCGAGGGTCTATCCACTGACTTTCCACTCTACTGTCTTCCTCATCCTCTGACTGGGACCACTCTCCCCATTGTCACATCAGCCCCCTCTAGTGGTTCCTCGGGTTCATTCAGGTCACTTTCTCCCTCACTCTCGTTTTCTGCTTCAGCTGGTAACCACCTTGGCCCAGGGTATCCAGAGGGGCTTGGCTCATCCTCCTCAGAATCTGACATGACCTCAGGTGGACAAGGAGCAATCACAATACCATGTAGCTAGAAAGCTGCAACATAATCCACATCTGGAAAAGAAAGAAAGAGGAGGATGGGATTTCGGGAAACCTGAGCAGAACTACTAGTGAAGCCAAAGAAGTGGGTTTATATTGTCCTCTGCGCTCCAGAATTAAAAGCCAATTGGCTTCAAATTGGGAAAGGAAAACTCGCTTCCCATCCTTTTTTAGGTTACCAGGAATGTGATTGTTTAATTGCCGGTCCTGCCTTCTGTATAACTCAGAGAGGATGGAAAACCATCAACTCAAAAAAAAAAAGGTTTAACAAATCTGTTTCTCATTCCCATTTTCCCACAAACGTCTCCAGATTTTGGCTAACATTTAACAAACTTCTAGACAGAAGCTGTCTTCCAATTGGGGCAGGGAATTGGTCCAGGTAAGGATTCGAATCCTTGCCTACGCAAGCCACATTTCCACTGCAAATGCTCCAGCTCTGAATGAAAGCACAATTATACTTTGGCCCACACTCCATCATATCTAATTGAGCCCAGTGGGAATGAAACATCCCTCATCTCCTGGACTCAACTTTAATTTTTGAACGAAGGCTGCCTTTCCTTTTTCTGTGTTCCTTGATTTTATACGCACCAGACAGCTGGTCTTTGGGTTTCCGCTGCTCCAGCGCGCACATATGCACACGCCTTCTGGTTTGGGCACTTGGTGCCGAAAAGATTCGCCGTCACTGGTATAGGTTCTGCTGCTTGAAAAGGGGGTTGGACTAGAAGATCTCCAGAGTCCCTTCCAACACTGTTATTCTGTATTTACGGCCCGTTAGCTGTAGTTCTGCAAACCTAAAAATGCCTGTCCTTAATTTCAAATGCATGAAAAAGACCTCCAAAAACCAATGAATTAGGACCCAGCAAAATGCCATGCAAATAAGGTCTTTCGGGTTCTCTTCACCTGGCAATGCAGGACAAAGCAGAGAAGAGGAGGGAGGGAAAGAGGGAGGGAGGGAGGGAGGAAGGAAGGAAGGAAAGAAGGAGGGAAGGAAGGAGGGAAGAAATAGGGAAGAAATAGGGACAGAGAGAGGGAGGTATAGGTAAAAGAAAGTGAGGGAAGGAAGAAAGCAAGGAAACAAGAAAGGAAGGAAGATAGGAAAAAGAAAGAAAGATAGGAAAAAGAAAGGGAGGGAAGGGAAAAAGAAAGAAAGAAAGAAAAGAGAGAGAGAGATAGGGAGGGAGGGAGGGATAGGAAAAAGAAAGAAAAGAAAGAAAGAAAGAAAGAAAGAAAGAAAGAAAGAAAGAAAGCTAGCTAGCTAGCTGGAAATTGCTAAAATGTCCTTAACCAGGTGACATCACCCCATGTAGCATCCTGTTTGAACAACAAGCAGTTGGAAGTCCCCAGGAAATATATAAACAGGATGCAAAGCTCTTCCAATTTGCCTTCCGTGCTAGACTATTTAATGGTATAGTCCCCCTGGACGCAGAGGTTCCACTTTTCTAGCTGAACTTTCAATTAAGCCCTCAGCTCTTCTGTTTTTGCCCAAACCATGCGATCTGCCAAGGGGAAGAGGAGTGAGGGGGTGGGAAGCGTGAGGCCTAGACAAGTCCCAGTTTCTCTTCCTTCACCGTGCTGATCAGCACGCAGAAGTGGCTAGAAAGAGGCCAAGGGCACACGTGTGCAAGCAGAGAAAGACCAGGGGAGAAAGACAAGATAGCAGCCTTCCAGTACCTCAGAGGTTGCCACAAAGAAGAGGGAGTCAACCTATTCTCTAAAGCACCTGAGGGTAGGACAAGAAGCAATGGGTGAAAACTAAACAAGGAGAGAAGCAGCTTAGAACTAAGGAGAAATTTCCTGACAGTTAGAACAAGTAATCCGTGGAACAGCTTGCCTCCAGATGTTTTGAATGCTCCAACAGTGGAAGTTTTTAAGCAGATGTTGGATAACCATCTTTCTGAAGTAGTGTAGGGTTTCCTGCCTCCAAGATCCCTTCCAAATCTGTTGTTATTGTTATTGTTGTTATTATTGTTGTTATTATTGTTATGTTGTTGTTGTTATATCATCATCATCATCATTATTATCATTATTGCATTAACTTTAGCCCAGGGGTCTCCAAACTTGGCAACTTTAAGCCCAGCAGACTTCAACTCCCAGAATTCCCCAGGGGGATTTGAACGCCGCCGGGTTTACATTTGCCAAGGTTGGAGACCCTTGCTTCATGCTGAAGCTCGCTCCAGAAACTCAAGTCAAAACACTGTTGATATTTTAACTGGGGAATCATTGACAGGTGTAATATAACAAGGTTTCTTTGGCACCCGCTCGACTGCTTCCTGTTGTTGGCGGCATTTCTTCCCCCTTCTCGTCATCCATGATCGAGCACATGGCGAAAAGAGCAATTAATTATTAAACAAATATATATAGTTCAGTGCTTTCTTTTGATGCAACCCTCTTGGAGAAAAGTCAATTCTCTTTATTTCTGCAGGCAATCTCCCTCTTCCTGCTTGTTATACCTCTAGCTATGCAGCCAAGCATTCTACTTGCTTTCCCTACCACTTGACCAGTGCACTGTTCACCCATTTTGAAACTGTCAGAAATCAAGACCCCTAAATCCTTCTCTTCTGAGGTTTTTGATTACACAGAACCGCATCAGCATCAGTGCCCCGAGTTTTCGGAGAAGGGTGGCATACAAATCTAAATAATAATAATAATAATAATAATAATAATAATAATAATAATAATAATAATAATAATAATAATCTGAAAAGTAATCAATGTAGCTGGCAGGGTAATTTGGCAAAGCATGGGATGTAACAGGGGCCTTTATCTGCCCTGCTCTTTTCAGAAGTTGTTTGGACTAAAATTTTACATACGTAGAATTTCTAGAAACAATATATACCCTTATTTGCCTACTACCTCTTTAACAAATATTCAAATTATTTAGGCATTCTCTATTTATTTATTGATTAACCATTACTCATTTTCCCCTTAATCTTTTTTTCTAACCAGTCATGAAACTTATCCCAGACTTTGTCATATTCTGCTTCTTCGTGATCTTTTAACCTTCTCGTCATCATATCCATTTTGGCGCATTCAACAATTTTTAAAAAATTCATTCTTCTTCTTGTGGAATTTCTTCCCCTTTCCATTTTGGTGCAAAAACTATTCTTGCCGCCGTTAGGATATGTATTATCAAATATCGAATTTCTTTTGTATAATTTTGGGAAAATATGCCTAGTAAACAGAATTCTGGGGCGATATGAATGTTTGAATATTAAGGGTTTGAGAATTGTTTTTACTTTGTTTTATATTGTTGTTTGTCGTCTAGAGTCCCTAAGGAGGTGGGTGACCTATAAATTTCAATAATAAATAAATAAATAAATAGAAACATAGAAACATAGAACTGACTGATGGCAGAAAAAGACCTCATGGTCCATCTAGTCTGCCCTTATACTATTTCCTGTATTTTATCTTACAATGGATATATGTTTATCCCAGGCATGTTTAAATTCAGTTACTGTGGATTGACCAACCACGTCTGCTGGAAGTTTGTTCCAAGGATCTACTACTCTTTCAGTAAAATAATATTTTCTCATGTTGCCTTTGATCTTTCCCCCAACTAACCTCAGATTGTGTCCCCTTGTTCTTGTGTTCACTTTCCTATTAAAAACACTTCCCTCCTGAACCTTATTTAACCCTTTAACATATTTAAATGTTTCGATCATGTCCCCCCTTTTCCTTCTGTCCTCCAGACTACACAGATTGAGTTCATGAAGTCTTTCCTGATACGTTTTATGCTTAAGACCTTCCACCATTCTTGTAGCCCGTCTTTGGACTCATTCAATTTTGTCAATATCTTTTTGTAGGTGAGGTCTCCAGAATTGAACACAGTTTTCCAAATGTGGTCTCACCAGCACTCTATATACTGTAGCGGGATCACAATCTCCCTCTTCCTGCTTGTTATACCTCTAGCTATATGTAGCCAAGCATCCTACTTGCTTTTCCTACCACCCGACCACATTGCTCACCCATTTTGAGACTGTCAGAAATCATGCTTAAGACCTTCCACCATTCTTGTAGCCCATCTTTGGACCCGTTCAATTTGGTCGATATCTTTTTGTAGGTGAGGTCTCCAGAACTGAACATAGTACTCCAAATGTGGTCTCACCAGCGCTCTATATAAGGGGATCACAATCTCCCAAACAAACAAATAAAGAAGATAAATAAATAAATTCAGCTGGGACCGCTGGAGCAGGGAGCCACGTGCTCCGTTCTCTCTCTCTCTCTCATTCTCATTATCTATTTACCTGCCTTTCCCCCAATTCCAGAAGAGATCCAAAAACCACAATCAGGTTGGCATTTCCTGACTGATGATGTGCCGAGCCCTACCCAGCACATTTCTTGCCTCCGGCGGTGTGCGAAAACAAGGAACAGGGGAAGTGTGTTGGCAAAGATTGAAATTTGGTCATTCCTGCGCTTTCCTTCGTGGTGCAAAGAAGAGAGAGAGGAAAAAAAACAGATTCCAACCTGTCTGCTTCCTGCTGTTGCTTTGCTGTGTCATGGTCCTTTTTTAAAAAAAAACTCTGCTGCAAAGAGGGAAGAGGTTGACGTGTCTGGATTCCATCTCCCATCAGCCCCGGCTAGGAGAGTTGTTGGGGATGAGCACTGCAGCCCAAAGTCCAAAGCTTCTGTGATGCTGCTTTTAAACAACGCCGGAGATACAGATGTGAGCAGCCATTCGGTCCCAAATAGAGACAAGAGGATAAATGCCCCCATTCAAATTCAAATTTGATAGCTATTAGCTATCAAAATTTCCATGGGCTATTTTTTATTTTATTTTTTTTATTTTATTCATTTGTCCAACACACAAATACATAGGAAGAAAGATAGACATGTGATAATATAAAAGAGGGTGAAAGTGAACTTAGAGGAGAGGATATATGAAAGGAAGATAATATATAGGACAGTTGAAAGAAAGGAAAGACAATTGGACAGGGGACGAAAGGCACACCAGTGCACCTATGTACTTTGAAAGCAGAATTTAAAAGAGTTTTGAGTTTTGTTTCTGTAAGCTAAACTGTTTGGTATCTGTATGTTAAATTGGAAGGGAATTTAAGTCGATAAGGATATAATGAGATTTGAAAATACGTTGCAGCTGTGTTATGACCTTGAAGAAGAAACAAATCATGAGTACCGGCTGACAACGTTGAACTGCTGTCTCCTTTTGAAGATAACTTTTGTTTCATTAAACTCGATAAAATTTATAGCGCAGATAAAAAGAATGTATCACGATAGAAAGGAACGCTGTTGTAGTTTGTCACCCACCTCATCAGAAAAGCTAATGGGGAATGGGAGGGGGTTCTTTGTATTTAGGGTATAATATCGCATCTCGCTTCTGTATGGTGTCATTCTCCCGTGAGCGGGTTTCACCCACTTTTGGCCAAAAGTGTTTTAAAGAGAATAAAACTTTTCTGTTCTCTTTGTCCGAACGTCTCTCTGGAATTTATTTTCATAAAAATTCAGCAATCAGTTTTTATCTAATAGAAACATAGAAGACTGACGGCAGAAAAAGACCTCATGGTCCCATCTAGTCTGCCCTTATACTATTTCCTGTATTTTATTTTAGGATGGATCTATGTTTATCCCAGGCATGTTTCAATTCAGTTCCTGTGGATTGACCAACCACGTCTGCTGGAAGTTTGTTCCAAGGATCTACTACTCTTTCAGTCAAATAATATTTTCTCATGATGCTTTTGATTTTCCCCCCAACTAACTTCAGATTGTGTCCCTTGTCCTTGTGTTCACTTTCCTATTAAAAACACTTCCCTCCTGAAACTTATTTAACCCTTTAACATATTTAAATGTTTTGATCATGTCCCCCTTTTCCTTCTGTCCTCCAGACTATACAGATTGAGTTCGTTAAGTCTTTCCTGATACGTTTTATGCTTAAGACCTTCCACCATTCTTGTAGCCCATCTTTGGACTCATTCAATTTTGTCAATATCTTTTTGTAGGTGAGGTCTCCAGAATTGAACACAGTATTCCAAATGTGGTCTCACCAGCATTCTATATAGCGGGATCACAATCTCCCTCTTCCTGCTTGTTATACCTCTAGCTATGTAGCCAAGCATCCTACTTGCTTTTCCTACCGCTCCGACCACACTGCTCACCCATTTTGAGACTGTCAGAAATCACTACCCCTAAATCCTTCTCTTCTGAAGTTTTTGCTAATACAGAACTGCCAATACAATAATAAATCTATGCCATAATGCTTCAATCCATTTCTCATATTCCTATCTCATACGTATCTTGAAAGAGAACAGAAAACAATCTTTGTATTGTATTGAAGATACAGTAGAAGATATGTGATTTTGTATGTTTGTAAGGGTAGAGAAGAAATTTAAAAAAAATTACCCCAAGAGGAGAAATGTCCTTGCCTCTGTTTTGACTAGCAAAGGATACACTGATTTGAGCGCTCAACAAGAATTGAGAGGAGCTAGTCCTCAGGAAATGAGGCTGGCTCTGATTCGCTCATCGCAAGTACTGTACATCATTTATTTCCTTGTCTCTGCCTCCTCCCGCCAATCAATCCCTTTCCATGGTCCATAAAGGTGACATCACAGCCGACTCTCAGAAGCCAAACTGCTGGTGATCTTTTATCATTGCACCCTAGAGAGTGTATTATTGATTTGATTTGATTTGATTTGATTTGATTTGATTTCTACCCTACCCTTCTCCTGGGACTCAGGGTGGCTCACAACATGTAGAAATCTAAATAACATTACAGATTAAAATCCCCATGATTAAAAAATTAAGAACACATTCGTACATCATCCATCACATATTCATTCAATGGGTGGGGCAAGGTGTTAAAATTTCAATGGCCCCAGGCCTTCCGGCAGAGATGGGTCTTTAAACGTTTATGGAAGGCAGGGAGAGTGGGGGCAGTACTAATCTCTGGGGGGAGCTGGTTCCATAGGGCCGAGGCCACCACACAGAAGGCTCTTCCCCTAGGCCCTGGCAGACGACATTGTCTGGCTGACGGGATCTGGGGAAGGCCGACTCTGTGGGACTTGACTGGTTTGCCAGTTGCACAGTGGCAGATAGGACAATGCTCCAGGTGGTTAATGTCATTGCCCAGACAATCATTGGTTTCCCCCTCCCTTCTTTGGAAGAGCTTTATAGCTGCCTTAAGAAAGTCCAAAACATCCTTAAAGATCCATCTCATCCCGGGCACCTTTTTTAAAAAAAAAAAAAACTACAGTATTACCATCTGGCAGCTGGTACAGAACAATAAAAACAAGGACAAATAGGCTGAAAAACAGCTTCTCTCCCAGGGCAGTGGCTATATTAAATGTGACTGTATAGAGTAATATTAACGCAGTATCAGGGTTTTTTAAGTCAATTGTATAGAATACGAAGGATGCAGGTGTTTGTTTTATTTTTATAGTTTTCTTATGTATGATGTACAATGAGGACGGCATTTAATTTCATTATGTTTAATTTTGTTGTGAAATTAATTTCGTTTAATTTCGAGGTGCAGTGACAATGAAGTAAACTAACTACCGTAATCAAGGAAGTGGAAATTGGGAGGGGCGGGGGATATATGGCTAATATTTCTTCCGTTCAAAATCTGCGAACATTGAGGGCTCTAGTAGAGAGAGAGAGCACTTCAATTGATAATTGCAGGACTCCGGATATATAAACTTCCCACAATGCTCTTAGTATTTATTTTTATTTTACTTATTTATTTATTTTGTGCAATACACAATGAGGGTTTTAGTGGGTATATATCTATATACACATTGTAAAATATATGATGAAGGTTATAGAGGAGATACTCATAGTAAAATATATCTAAGAAATAATAGAAAAGAAGATATAGTAATAGAACATATCAATGAAAGAATAGAAGAAGAGATATGGGAATAGAAGAAAGGTATATAGGCGATATAGGAGAGCAATAGGACAGGGGACGGAAGGCACTCTAGTGCACTTATATTCGCCCCTTACTGACCTCTTTAGGAATCTGGATAGGTCAACCGTAAATAATCTAAGGGTAAAGTGTTGGGGGTTTGGGGATGACACTATGGAGTCCGGTAATGAGTTCCACGCTTCGACAACTCGGTTACTGAAGTCATATTTTTTACAGTCAAGTTTGGAGCGGTTAATATTAAGTTTAAATCTGTTGTGTGCTCTTGTGTTGTTGTGGCTGAAGCTGAAGTAGTCGCCGACAGGCAGGACGTTGCAGTATATGATCTTGTGGGCAATACTTAGATCTTGTTTAAGGGGTCTTAATTCTAAACTTTCTAAATATCCCAGGGTATTATGGGCACTTGAAGATAGCACTGAGTTCCAAAAAAATCCCCCAAAGGCTCAGATACATAGAGAGGAGGAGGGTGTTTCCCCAAGCAGGGAACTGGCAGCTCTAACAGGGGAACATCTGATTTCTATCATGTGCTACTGGGAAGGTTTCCATTTTCCTGGTGGCGGCAATTTGTAAACTCCGCGTGGATCTAAGCATCGGTGCCTGCCCCACATTCAAAGTCCAAACCAAGAGGCGGAGTTCTCTGTACGCTAAAAACCCAGACTACCATTTGGGGAGCCCAGTGAGCCAATTCTCAGCAGGCCAAACGGGAGATCCCGTCCCCATCTGGGATGCATTTGGCCCTTTTTTCCGCTGCCAGAGATCCTGTGCCTGCATTTGCAGAAGCGAACCGATGAGTTGGCATCCGGAGTGGCTCCCGAAGTAGCTACGCCGTAATTGGAACCAGAAGAACGGGGCCGTTGGCGAGTTTAGAGCCGAAAAAAGACGTGGCAGGGAAAGGAAAAAGGGGACCGAGGAGGGGAACAGAAAACAAAAAAACCCCACAGTAGGTAGGTGGGAAGTCTCCAAAGAAACCCCAAGGGGCTTTTTTCAAGAGGCAACTGGACTTTCTGGTTTTTCTTGAAGATGTTTCGCTTCTCATCCAAGAAGCTTCTTCAGGTCTCATCTCTCATCTCTGGAGGTTTCTTGGATGAGAAGTGAAACATCTTCAAAGAAAAAAACTAGAAAGCCCAGTTGCCTCTTGAAAAAAAGCACCATTTAGAAACAGAGAAGCCTAGAAGATTGACGGCAGAAAAAGACCCCATGGCCCATCTCGTCTGCCCTTATACTATTTCCTGTATTTTATCTTAGGATGGATATAGGTTTATCCCAGGCATGTTTCAATTCAGTGACTGTGAATTTATCAACCACGTCTGCTGGAAGTTTGTTCCAAGCATCTACTACCCTTTCAGTCAAATAATATTTTCTCATGTTGCTTCTGATCTTTCCCCCAACTAACCTCAGATTGTGTCCCCTTGTTCTCGTGCTCACTTTCCTATTAAAAACACTTCCCTCCTGAACCTTATTTAACCCTTTAACATATTTAAATGCTATTGCCCAGATAGGGGGGGGGATGCAGTGGGGTAGCGAAAATGGAGCTCCACCCTTGAGCACTCAATTTGCACTGAAAGATGTTGAAAGAAAATGCAGTGTCCTGCATAAGCCATGCCTACAGTGTGTTAGTAAAAATTTTGGTAGCCCTTCACTGCCCTTTCCCTTCCGTCCTCCAGACTATACAAATTGAGTTCATTCATTCATTCGTAGCATTTATATGCTGCCCAATTCCAAATGGACTCTGGGTGGCTAACAATAATAGAACAATATAAAGCATAGCTACAATATAAACAAGAGTAAAAACACTATTAAAAATACATTAATATCCCTACAAACCATACATACCCTCAATCATTCATGGGCGTGTCAGGGTGACAACTTAATGGCCCCAGGCGAGGTGGAAGAGCTAGGTTTCAACGGCTTTCTGGAGTGCTGGCAGGGTGAGGATAGTTGGTTCCAAAGCATCGGAGCTACCACTGAGAAGGCCCTTCTCTACGGCCCCATCAACTGACATTATTTGGCTGAGGGGACCTGGAGAAGGCCAACTCTGTGGGTCCTTATAAGTCACAGGGAAGTATGTGGTAGCAGGCGGTCCCGTAAATTGTCTGTAGGGCTATTAAAGGTAATAACCAGCACCTTGAATTGGGAGAACCTTTGGGACAATCATGACTTGGATGATTTGAGAATCTCCATAGAGCTCTTCAAAGAAACATCTCAAGTTGTAACCTAGTTAAAACAAAGGGGGGGGGGAGATGAAATAAAATCTCTTGAGCATGGCAAAAATAGCCATGAAGACACCAGAAAGTAAGCTCAGTTTATTGAGTGACTTTCACCTGGTGATAAAATCACAGGTGAAATCCAGCAGGTTCTGACAGATTCTGGTGAATTTTGAGTAGTTAGGAGAACCGGTAGTGGAAATTTTGAGTAGTTAGGAGAACCGGTAGTGGAAATTTTGAGTAGTTAGGAGAACCAGTAGTGGAAATTTTAAGTAGCTTGGAGAACTAGTAGTGGGAAATTTAAGCAGTCCGAAGAACCGGTAGTGGAATTTTCAGTAGTTCGGAGAACTGGCAAATACCACTTCTGGCTGGCTCCAGAATGGGGTGAGAATGGGGATTTTAGAGTATCTTTCTCCTGCCATGCCCACCAAGCCACACCTACAGAACCAGTAATTTAAAAAAATCGATTTCACCACTGGATAAAATGTTGAGTTTTGGTTTATCTCAGTGGGGTTTACCCTTTAGAAGCGAGTGAGTTTAGGGGTTCCACCTGATTTTGATGTAGGTCTCCAACCCCCTGAAGGGAAGAGAAGGAATCCTGATGATTATGTGACACTTCCGGTTCTTTTCCACCTGTTTTCCAGGTCTCCCACCACCGACCCTTCCTGATTTAGAGGGGGACCTCCTCTTCCTGTTAGACAGCTCTGGCAGCATCTCCTACTACGAATTCTCCAGGGTCAAAGCATTCATCGCTGAGCTGCTTCTCCCGTTTACCTTCGGACCTCGCGATGTCCAGACGGGCATCGTGCACATCAGTACCACGCCCATCCTGGAGTTCCCCTTCGACCGGCATTTCTCCACCGGGGCCATCCAGCACGCCATCCGCAACATCCAGCAGGTGATGGGCGACACCAATACGGGCCAAACCATTTCCTTTGCCAAGGAGAAGCTCTTCACGGCGGAAGCAGGAGCCCGCCCTGACGTCCCCAAAGTGCTGGTGTGGGTGACTGACGGCTTCTCCAAGGATGACGTCGCCAAGCCCATGCAGCTCCTGAAAGACATGGGGGTCACCGTCTTCATCGTCAGCACAGGGAGGGGCAACTACTTGGAGCTCTCGGCGGCCGCCAGTCAACCGCCGGAGAAGCACCTCCACTTTGTCGACGTGGATGACCTGGGTCTCATCACCAAGGAGCTGCAGGATTCCATTGCAGGTATTGGGGCGGAATAGCCATGTCCCTTAAGCCAGGGGGTCGGCAACTTAAATAGCAATAGCATTTAGACTTATACAGTGGTACCTCTACCTATGAATGCCTCTACTTATGAACTTTTCTAGATAAGAACCGGGTGTTGAATATTTTTTTTGCCTCTTCTCAAGAACCATTTTCCACTTACAAACCTGAGCCTCCGAAACTGTAACCAGGAAGAAGCCTCCATGGGGCCTCTCTAGGAATCTCCTGGGAAGAAACAGGGCCAGAAAAGGCGGGGAGAAGCCTCGGTGGGGCTTCTCTAGGAATCTCCTGGGAGGAAACAGGGCTGGAAAAGTGGGGAGAAGACTCTGTGGGGCCTCTCTAGGAATCTCCTGGAGGAAACAGGGCCTCCACCCTCCCTATGGTTTCCCCAATCACACACATTATTTCCTTTTACATTGATTCCTATGGGAAAAATTGCTTCTTCTTACAAACCTTTCTACTTAAGAACCTGGTCATGGAACGAATTAAGTTTGTAAGTAGAGGTACCACTGTATACTGCTTCACAGTGCTTTACAGCCTCTCTCAGCGGTTTACAAACAGTAAGCATATCACCCCCAAGAATCTATGTGGTCATTTACCTTATGGCATGGTTGCCACAGGTGGTATGCGGAGCCATATCTGCTGGCACTCGAGCTGTTGCCCTAGCTCAGCTCCAGTGTGCATGTGTGCAATGGCCAGATGATCTTTAGCTCACACAGAGGCTCCAGGAGGGCGTTTTTGGCTTCCAGAGAGCCTATGGGGGGATGGGGAGGGCATTTTTATTCTCCCCCAGCTCCAGGGAAGCCTTTGGAGCTTGGGTTGGGCGAAACACCAGCCTACTGGGCCCACCAGAAGTTGGGAAACAGGCCATTTCCAGCCTCCAGAAGGCCTTTGCGGGGGATAGGGAAGCTCTTTTCACCCTTCTCAGGTATTGAATTATAGGTTTGGGCACTCATGCATCAGGGGTGGAACGCAGTTCCACCAGTGGAAATTTATTTATTTATTTATTTATTTATTTATTTATTTATTTATTTATTTATTTATTTATTTATTTATTTATTGATTGATTGATTGATTGATTGATTGATTGATTGATTGATTGATTGGATTTGTATGCCGCCCCTCTCCAAGGATTCGGGGCAGCTCACAATGTAAATGAAGCTGTGTGCCCACCTCCAGCTGACCCTCCCACCCTCCTCGGAAAGCGGCAGGGAGACCAGCACCGGCAGGAGTTGCAGGGGGCCCATTTCCTCCCCCCTCTTTTCTCAACAGCTGATTGGCACCCGTTCACCTAGCTGCCCAGCCTGAGGCAGGGGGCGACCCAGGAAGGAGAGCTCGGGAAACGCAAAGCAAATTGTTACGCCAGAGAGCGACACTGGTGAGGTTGTAAGTCAAGGACTTAACAATTCACTTGGACGATGATGATCGTTCAAGACACTCCCACCTGGTCACATGGCCGGCAAGCCACTCCTACCCAGTCATGTGACCAACAAGCCACACCCATAAAATAAGCCATACCCACAATGTGGCAGTAAAAATTTAGTCTGCCTATTACTGTTGTGCATGTGTGATCGTGTGTGCACACGCTCTTTCGGCACCAGAGGAAAAAAAGGTTCACCCTCACTGCCTTAGCAGGATGGAAGGCTCAGCCAACCTGGAGCTTAGTCAGATGTGATCTGCCAAACTGCTGGCAGCCGGTGATCAGCAGAAGTAGGCTGCAGTTCTGCACTCTAACCATTGACAAAGCCGAGCGGTCTCCTTTTCTGTCCCAAGGCTGTGGTTTTTCCCCAACTCCAGCCTGTAGATTTGGAAGGGTACAAAGTAAAAAGACTGGAATCTGGGCTCCGGGGCTGGAAGGCTTGGCAGCTCGGGGAGAGGCCCAGAAATGGCACTGCAATATCACATCATATGAGATCTCGTCAAAGGCGCCCTTTGTGGTGGCACAGAAGGGCATTGTTTCCCAAACGGGCCTGTCTTCCTTTGGAATGCCTCACATCTGCCAATGGGAGTGCTGGCAGCCTTTGGGGGAGCTGAAGAGACACAACTGACTGCCCATCCCTTCTGGAACACAGCATCCGGTTGGGTAGGCTAGCAACACTATTGTTTAGGGATGATAATAATACCTAATAATAATAACAACACCACCACCAACAACAACAGCAGAGTTGGAAAGGACCTTGGAGGTCTTCTAGTCCAACCCCCTGCTTAGGCAGGAAACCCTACACTACTTCAGACAGATAGTTATCCAACATCTGCTTTAAAACTTCCAGTGTTGGGGGCATTCACAACTTCTGGAGGCAAACTGTTCCACTGGTCAACCGTTCTGACTGAAAGGAAATTTCTCCTTAGTTCTAAGATGCTTCTCTCCTTGTTTAGTTTCCACCCGTTGCTTCTTGTGCTATCCTCAGGTGCTTTGGAGAATAGCTTGACTCCTTCTTCTTGTGGCAAGCCCTGAGAGATTGAAAGGCTGCTATCCTGTCTCCCCTGGTCCTTCTTTGCATTAAACTAGCCGTGGCCAGTTCCTGCAACCGTTCTTCATATGTTTTAGCCTCCAGTCCCCTAATCATCTCTGTCGCACTTCGCTGGACCTTTTTTAGAGTCTCAACATCCTTTTCACATCGTGGGGCCCAAAACTGAATGCAGTATTCCACGGGTGGCCTTACCAAATGGTATTAACACTTTGCGTGATCTTGATTCTCTCCCTCTGTTGATGCAACCTAGAACTGTGTTGGCTTTTTTGGCAGCTGCTGCACACAGCTGGTTCATATTTAAATGGTTGTCCACTAGGACTCCAAGATCCCTCTCACAGTTACTACTGTTGAGCAACAAGCCTAACCAGCATTAGTTGCGAAGTCGTTCCCGAGCTATCACAGCACCAATGGACAATGTTCCTCCAGGACTTCCTGCCCTCTATCATCCTCTGGAATCCATTTAATCCTACTCTGGCTGCTTCAGTGACTCCATCCAGCCAACTTGTTCTCTGTCGTCTCTTCTTTTGCCCTCAATCGTTCCCAGCATTGGGCTCTTCTCCAGTGAGTCCTTCCATCTCCTTAGATGGCCAAAGTCTTTGAGTTTCGTCTTCAGGGTCAGGTCTTTTAAAGAGCAGCCGGGGTTGATCTGAAGTTAAAAAATTGGATGGATTGATGGATGGATGAAGAGAGAGAGACAGAGGGAGAGAGACAGAGACACAGAGACAGAATAACAGAGAGACACAGAGAGAGAGAGAGACAGAGAGAGAGAGAGAGAGAGAGACAGAGAGAGACAGAGACAGAGAGACGGAGAGAGAAACAGAGACATAGAGAGAGACACAGAGAGAGTGAGACACAGAGAGAGAGAGAGAGAGATGGAGAGACAGAGACAGAGACAGAGACAGAGGAACTGAGAGAGACACACACAGAGATAGACAGATACTGAGAGATAAAGAGACAGAGAGAAAGATGGAGAGAGATATAGAGACAGAGAAACAGAGAGACAGAAAGAGACACACACAGAGCGATAGACAGAGAAAGAGAGAGAGGCACAGAGACAGAGATGGAAAGGTCCCTTCCGACTTGGTTATTTTGTATTCTGTTTAAAATCCCCCAATATAACGGGAGCGCTTTATATTCCTGGGGCCACACAGCTTCTCCATCTTCGAATCACTGCTTAGATTTTCTGGCATGCCTTCAAGCAGGATGAAAAAGCTAGGCAAGGGGAATGAATCGAAGGAGAAAGCTGGCCTCGTCTCCCAGCACTTCGTATTGTGTTCTCTCCTTTTTAATCGAGTCCATCCCAGATCAAGAGACTTGTCTTAAGCATTCAGGAGAGGACCCCTGAAAGTCCTCTGAAGCTTCGGAAGGGGTCCCGAAACCGCTCCAAGCGTTGGCACGGCCACCCCCACCTTTCTTTTTGTTCCCTTTTCTACGCCAGGGTGACTCCCTTCACGCCTGGGTGATCTCACCTTTCTGGCCTGCAGTTGAACACGTTCGCAGCCATTCGTTTTCCAGAATCGGCCTGACAACGCACGCTTGCAAAGAGAAAAGCTGAGCGTTCCCAAGGAATTTTTGCAGCCTCTTTTCTGCTCCAACTTCTTCAAACATCGCTCCCTTTCTATTCTTTTTCCTCTCCTTTTACTTTTTCCTTTCCTCTCCGTACACTGCTCAAAAAAAAAATAAAGGGAACACTTAAACAACACAATATAACTCCAAGTAAATCAAATTTCTGTGAAATCAAACTGTCCACTTAGGAAGCAACACTGATTGACAATCCATTTCATTCCTCGATCCACAGCTCACATTAGAGAACCATCTTTCAGCTGTGGCGAGGGGGGCGTTTGCCCAGGTTTGCCTGGTGCACCAGTTGCGGCCCTATCTGGACCAGGAGTCACTGCTCACAGTCACTCATGCCCTCATCACCTCGAGGTTCGACTACTGTAACGCTCTCTACATGGGGCTACCTTTGAAAAGTGTTCGGAAACTTCAGATCGTGCAGAATGCAGCTGCGAGAGCAGTCATGGGCTTCCCTAGATATGCCCATGTTACACCAACACTCCGCAGTCTGCATTGGTTGCCAATCAGTTTCCGGTCACAATTCAAAGTGTTGGTTATGACCTATAAAGCCCTTCATGGCATCGGGCCAGAATATCTCCGGGACCGCCTTCTGCCGCACAAATCCCAGCAACCGATTAGGTCCCACAGAGTTGGCCTTCTCCAGGTCCCGTCGACTAAACAATGCCGTTTGGCGGGACCCAGGGGAAGAGCCTTCTCTGTGGCGGCCCCAACCCTCTGGAACCAGCTCCCCCCAGAGATTAGAACTGCCCCCACCCTCCGCGCCTTTCGTAAACTCCTTAAAACCCACCTTTGCCGTCAGGCATGGGGGAATTGAGACATCTCCCCCGGGCCTATACAGTTATGTATGGTATGCTTGTGTGTATGTTTGCTTTTAATAATGGGGCTTTTAGTGTTTCTTTTAAATTATTAGATTTGTTATATATTGTTTATTATTGCTGTGAGCCGCCCCGAGTCTACGGAGAGGGGCGGCATACAAATCTAATAAATAAATAAATAAATTTTGTTGTCAGCACATTTTAAAAGATTCAGCCTTCCTCTTTTGCAATTGCTTCTGGATTGCCTTTAAAAAAAAACAAAAAACATTCCTCCATTCCTCTTTTGAGCCACGTGCAGTTTGTCTCCAAGCAGATGTTTTGCACATTTAGGCTATAGTTTAATGGTTTAATGTTGTTGATATCTTTGGCATCTCCCAAAAGGCATATTTTGTGATTCTTTCTCAAGGACCACATTGAAAAAAAATGAATCTATTTCTCTCCCTTTATTAAGAGTGTAGAAACATTAAGCTCTTCCAGATGTTGTTGGGTTCAGGAAGTCCTCGACTTACGGTGGCAATCAAGCCCAAAATTTCTGTTGCTAAGCGAGAAATTTGTTAAGTGATTCCCCCCACCCCATTTCATCAACCTTTCTCAACACAATGTTCACGTGAATCACTGGCGGCTGTTAAGTTAGCAACACGGTCGTTAAGTAAAATCTGGCTTCTCCATTGACTTTGCTTGCCAGAAGGTCACAGGATTTTTTTAAATCATTTTTTCTTCTGAGCATGCGCAGAAGTTGAGTTTGTGGCACTGTGCATGCAGTCACCATCTAGTTTTTGGCTGCTGCGTCTTTTTCTTCTTCTTTCTCCTCCTCTCTTCCTTCTTCTTTCCTTTCTTCTTCTTCTTCCTCCTCTCTTCTTCTTCTTTCTTCTTTCTTCTTCTTCTTCCTTCTCCTCTTATTTCCTCTTCCTCTTCCTTTTTGTTCTTGTTCTTCTTTCTCTTCTCCTCCTTTTCTTCCTCCTTCTCTTCTTTTTTTTCTTTTTAAATACTTTTTTCTTTTGAGCATGTGCAGAGTTCCCGGCACGTACATGCGGTCGCCATCTGTAACCCTTCCCTGGTGCAGAGCTGAAGGGATTGGATACTGTAGCCTAGAGGATAATTCTCTGCCTTACAAGGCAAAGGTTGCAGGTTCAAGTCCCAGTGGGTATGGCTATCTGATGAGGCCAAAATAA